>NW_014555972.1:121405-229465 GCF_001313825.1 Dinoponera quadriceps
GGTTTCCATTTAAGAAATTAAAGGTGACCTTCACGTGATCTTCAAACGACTATCCAAGGTCAAACCAATGACACCATCTTATGTGCCCCTCGAAGTCACAAAACTTTTGTCTGAAACATTTTTCTTTAAAATGTCGCGTTTACGAAAAAATCGGGTGAGATCGGGTGGTCTGGGACACCCTGTATACGCGATGTCGGAGTACCGCGCTTGATTCTTCCGCGAGATGACATAAAGCGTCACGACAATGGGGCGGAGGGAGAGGAGAGCAATCTTATTGCGGTCTCGCAACGGTACGTGAGTACTACACCTTTACGAAAATCTGACTCCTCGTCCGAAAGCACAACTATGTTAACTGCCGGACAAAGGATGGTCATTTAAGCTCAGAACCTGAGCTTCCGTGTTCCGGCTCTCCGTGCTTAACGGCGCGTAGCCATGACGCACGGTCGCGTCACGTTTCTTCGCGGTGATTAAAGCGAGAAGCCGTTCGCGCGAACCGACCGAAAATCGGGAATTATCACGCAGAGTGCCGTGGATTTAAAGCGGCCGCTCGCAGCTGGTCGCGACGATTTTCCTCACTCGTTGTTCTCTTTTCTCTCCCTCTCTTTCCCTCTCTCTCATTTTCTCTCTTGTTGCGTCCAAGCGACTCATAAATACATGCATTCACGCGTGGAAAGTCTGAAAAATTGGAAAAACAAGAAGAAAGAAATCAAAGCACCAGACAGATCGTCGCGCTTCAGCCGCGGGGCGTAAATCCAAGAGCCTCGGAAAAATCGTCAAAAAATCGCAAAGCTCAAAAGCGCAACTCGATTCCGCTGCGTCGACGTGGACAATAGATCGAATCGCGACTGCATCGGCGTGAAACTTGCTCCCGACGCTGCCGCTGTTTTCACTCCCGTTTTCCCAGCCGGCGGAGTCCCTTGTCGCGGGCTAACGAGTCGCGTTACATCACCACTGAGCCCTCCGTCGTCGTTCGGCCCGGAAGCAGACGGCGGGTTTGCAATCGACGTTCCCGATGATACGGCTCTTCGTAAATAAGAAAACGCTGCCGTCGCTGCGCGAGAACCGCGATGCTGTCGAGAGCGAGTGCATAAAGCGTGTATCTGCGCCTCTCGCTTCAGGAAACTTGCCTCTGATCTTCTTTATACCTACCTCCCAATCTATCCACTATACCTAGCTACCCTACCCGGTCGCCTACCCGCGAGAATCCGAATAAGATTCGCCCCATCGCGCCCCGCTCGCTGTGCAAACGAGGAGAGACGATTCGCGCGAGACGACGCGAAGGCGAGAGAGCCACCCCACCTACCCCGCCGGGCTGGCTGTCTCGTCGTCGTGGCGCGTTTTATTTCCCCGCCTATTATTCTTCCGGCCTTCCGCGTGACGCGTCTCCTGTTTACGCGGCAGTTTCTCGTAACGAGGATCACGTAGGATAATAAAGTAGCGCGCCTCCCCGCGAGTGTGTATGCGCATGACTCTCCTGCCGTATTTATCGGCGATCGGATCTCGAAGTCCGTAAATTCTCAGGACGGGACAGGAGGATTGAAAGGGAGGGGGCGAGGGGGAAGGAGCGCGACAGGAGAAACTGCTCCCGCGAATATGTTGTGGATTATCGTTACTCGGCCGACGCTGTCCGCCGATCGTCCGCTGTTCGCGCGAATCGAATAATTTTCGGCATTACGTGCGCATCCGTTAAATTACCCCCATTCCCCACCCCCCGCGGATAATCCTTGCCACTCTCGTTCGTCACGCCTCGGCGATTTAAGAGGTGTATTAACGGTCCTTTCTACCTTAACAACTTAATACAAAATTTACCGTAGAACCGTGAGTTTCCCCGGTGGCGGAGAGGGGATACGCGAGCTCTGAGAGCATTTCGCAATGAAAAATAATGGGGTCGTTATTGCATGCAAATTTCGCAAATGCCTTTGCATAAAAGTATCGTTCAATTAGATACGTGTAATGGCGGTCATGCAAGAAAATTGCGACTTTACGTCGAACTCTCCTGCAGTACTCCCTTCCCCACCCTCCTCCCATCTCACCTTCATGTAGCCTGTATTATGCATTATGCAAATTTCACGTAAGAGGTTTAACACCGTTCGAGATTTTGCATTAATGATAGCGGCAGCTGCCCCTTGGTGCTTTACCACGTGTCCGTTACTTAACGGCAAGAGGACAGAAATCAATCGTACGTAATTGCGCGCCTTAAAAGGGGTGTGTAAGAGGCCGGTGGCGCGGCGGCGTATCAGATCGGTTTACTTTCGCCTTGGTAAAATACTTTCTATAACGAATTATACTTTATAATTCATAATAACAGATTAAAGCGCGTGTTTTGAGTACAAGCAATTACAGGGCGTTTTGCGATTTAATGAAATCGTGTTAACGTCAGCGTTGAGAACATGTGTGCGTGTGTGTGTGTGTTTGCGTCTGCGAAACTTGGAAAGACTCGACGAAAACTTGCGTTGCACGTTCTGCATCAAATAAAAATTCTGTTTCATTATAACGCTGAAAGATCATGCGTTGTTTCACATATTTCATTTAGGTTTTCGATGTGTATGAATTTTTACATTAATTTCCCCGCGAACAATTCCCCCCTCCCCGAATCTGACACTTTCGAAACGCAAGTATCGAACGCTCCGAAGATAATACCGGCTATTGAATAACTGCTCTTTCCAATCGCGTATTAATTACACGTTGCGATTGAATGCGCGTTCGCTGCATTCATCGAGGGGCTGTGGCCGGAGGTTGGTATGCGAAACAATGAGTGATCTCACGTTTCAATTTGGTATTTATCGTAAACCATCTGTGTGCTTCCTCACATCGCGAGACTGCCTGCCAGCGGTTTGAACCTTAGAATCGATACACTCTCGGCGTCCATTGTCAAATCTCTCGCGACACACCCATACACAGACACACAACACGAGCACGTGCATACGTGTACACGTGCGCGGGACCGTCTCTATCTATCTTACCCACGTCCCCAACGAAATAAAGCCCGGGCTCTCGGGAGTAAACAGAGAAAAACTTGGGCCGTTATAACTTTGGCGTGTAGCTGTGAAGATGGCGCGTCACCGCCTGCCTCCTAAGCGTTAAACGGCCCAAAAATGACGCTTCCGTCACCATCGAGAAGTCGTGACCCCCTGGTCCTCTCTTTCTCACTCTCTGGGTCAAACTCGCACCCCTCGCGCGAATCGAACAACATGAAAAATTCAAGTTAGAATGAAACGAGCCCGAATGGTGGAGGATGATACGTGGCCTCCGCGGAAATCGATAACGCGAGTGAGACTTTCATCGCGCGCGTCCATACGTCCATATCGAAGGAAAATGATACAATTCGAGTTGCTAATTATAATCGCGATGGAAGATCGTTCAGCTTGTCTTCACCGGGAATGATAATGGAGAACACGTCTTCGCTTATTCCGCGTGAACGCGCTGAAACCCTGATGTGAACGTGTCTCACTTTAACGAAGCTCTGAAAGATTGGCGAGCCTGATAAAAATGCGTTGCGGTGAGAAAATTGCGCTACGAAGTTATTCGCGACGATTGGACGAGAGAAAGGCGGAAAACCAGTGAATGCCTCGGTCGGGGAAACTTCGGGAATGATGCGACCGTTAAGAAGAAATGGTCGAAACTCTTCCGCAGGGAGTCGTCGAATTGTTAATGAACAATATCAATCGTATTTCTCGAATACACGGTGTTTTTTTATGTTTTCTTTTAACGTCGGTATAACAGTTAAATTTCACATCTCGTGCGTCCGCACGGACGGAGATTCGTTACGTCTCGCTTCGCCGAGGAGTTGTACTTTCGCGTATCTGATTAACGTGAGGCACGCGCCTTCGCGGTTTATTCCACATGGTCTGCCAGGTCGAGGCGCCTCTCGAAAAGTCGCAAACTGCAAATTTAATCGGAACGCTCACCCCGAGTTTGATACATACTTGCGGGCTCGCATTTGCATTTCAAATCTGCGGATTTCTTCCCAAGACGGTCCTCCTCTCCTCGTACCTAGCACGTAATCCCACATGTCGTATCTGTTGCGGTGTTTAAGTTACGCGCTCGCACTTAGAATATGCAAAGTGTTCAAAATTAACCGGAATACGTACTGCTACGTCGACCTCGTTTAAAGTCAGAACACACGAAATAAACCCCAGGTCGTCGGGCATACTTAGAGTTTCTTTATGAATGTGTGTGTGTGTGTGCGCCCCTAACAATTATCATAAAGAGAAATAAATAGCCTCGTGATTAATTTTTCGTAATTTTTTTCTAGCACGCGATTCGGGTTATTTATTATATACCTATAAGCTATTCTTTCTGTATCAAACATGCCGAGGGGAAATATTGCGAGAGAATTAACGATTAGAGCTTCCATTAGAGCTCACTTTGGACGACCTATAATTCGTGACAGAATTCGAGTGATAATTTTATGTATCATTTGATACGGAATATTATTTTTCTACTTATTTTTAATTTTTATATATTGCTTTATTTTTGTCTTTCGATATGGAGAGAGTAAATTTTGCTTTATTTTTTATCTATGTTTTTAATGGTAAATTCTCCTTTTACTAGCAAGAAAATAAACGTTATTATACATGAAAAATGTTATGTTAATTTTTGAAAACGGTCCACTGAAATTTTGTTATTTGAACAAGATGAATATATTAAAAATTAATATGTTAACAAAGTGAATATCTTAATTCAACATATACATTATACACTTTTTAACATGTTCTCCATGTTAAAATAACATAAAAATTTCAGTGGACTCTTTTCAATACATAATTTTGTACTTTTAATATATATTCGAAGATTTACTGGTGCAAATACACGTTTCTGAAGGAAATCCTGACTCTGCGTACTTTTTCTTTTATTACAAACAGGAATCTTTTCTAAATCCTGCCGCGAATTACCGATCGTCTGAAATTGGCTCCCGACGCGGCGTTCGCATCACACGGTCGACGGAAGAACATCGTCGGAACAGCGACGAAGTAATATTTGATTAGCGACAATTTGCGAACTCTTTCCGCCACGTCGCGCTCCTGATTTACGACGAAGAGTTAATTAAGATTAACAATGCGAGGCACGCTGATTATCTCTTTGTTGACCCAACATAGTTCCGATTCTCCACGGCTTTCTATTGTTGGCCGTCAACCTACGATTTCTCTCTCTTTCTCTCTCCCCCCTCTCTCCCTCCCGCCCTCTCTCTCTCTTTCTCTCTCTCTCTTGCTCGTTCTCTCTCTCGCTCGCTCTCTCTATTTCATCTGAATAAAAGAGCAGCTATACAGCGTTCGTGCGGATTAATTGAAAAACTCTAGGAAAATAACGTGGTCCCGCGGTCAAATATAAATCGATAATTACGGCGCGCGTCTTAGAGCGCGCGAAAGAGGCGAGGCCCTCCATTCAATAGCGCGAGGGAACTCTCAATGGTGAAACGCGTCGTATTTATACAGTCGCGTCCATGACAAATGGCGAATAATCAAAAACGGAAGTACCCCAAGGGGTATTAATTAAGGGCCGTTATTCGGTTCGCAAGTGCGGGAGCTTAGAAAAAGCGCGAGAGACGATAAGTCCCCGTAATTTATTTCCCTTTGAGATACACGGCGAGCTGAAAGAAAGCGCGCGAACGAACCGTACAATGCGAATAAATTTCATCGAACGAGGGTGAGATATCTTTCTCCCCACCTCCTCCCCTCTTTTCACTCTTTCTCTTCCTCTCTTTCTACATGTATGTGTTTCAGCGCGGGACTAACGCAATTTACCGTGAGATATATGCGAAGGCGTGTATTGAGGGATTTCGATCTTGCAGGTATCGCGGAAATTGAAAAAAAAGAGAGAGAAAAAAAACAAGCGAGACAGAAGAGAAAGAGAGGGATCACGCTCTGTGTTCGATGTACTCACGATCTCCCGCCGCGATCCGGCGCGCGAATCTAACAATAACGCGCGAATAAATATCCGGGTTTTTTCGCGCCTCCCCCCCTCCCCAAAAATAGCTGCGCTATATCGCTTTATATACGAGCTAATCGCGGTATTATACGGCGGTCGCGCGATCACCACGTTCGCGTTTAAGTCGACGAGTTACGAGACCCGAAGAATTCTAAACGGTCTTTCATTGCGCTCTCGGAATTAATTAAATTCGTCCGAGGTTTCTCGCCTCAAGCGTGCGTTAGTCGGAACTAACGACGCGATAATGTAACGCATTCCCCGTAACGGAATTCCCGTTCTGCGGAAGGCGATTTCGTGAAACTCGAGGAACGAAGAGAGCGCGATTCGCGTCTCGCTCGACGATCGAGTGTTTTGTCTCGTTACTCGTTTACCTGGGATTAATCATTTTTAGAGTGCGTCGAACGGGAAGAGCGTTTCCTCCCCAAGCGGGAGATAAAGCGTAGCGTCGCGATAAAGCAACTTGCCGCAAGAAGCGGAAGAGACAATCGGCCGTATTTACGAGATCGTGGTCGCGGTTTTCGCCGCGAAGCCGAGGACAAAATAAGAACGAAACCGTCCCCGTCTTACCGTGGCGAAAGCTGAAATCAAGCTTTTTCTCCGCCGTTCCGCATGGCACCCCCCCCGCGCGCGGGTTCACCCTGTGGCCCGACAAATGAGAGTAGCTACGGGGTGGATAACTTAATGAAAGCCGGTAATTGAAAAAACCCACGCCGGCCGAATTAACGCTAAAAAGAAAGAAAATGGCGGAGGGAGAAGTGTTCTCCTAACCCTCGGCAGACGTCCGAAGTCTTAGAAAAAGAATACCGCCGTTTACTTATCACGCGCCTCCATTAATGAGGTCGTACATTAGATTTCACGCGTCTCCGCGACGCTAATAATAGAAATTCTCCCTCCGCCTCCGCTGTACAAGCCACGAAAGCAACCCAGTTCCGAGTGGAAACGTCGGAACGTACGAGAAGCCGCGTCCGTGCGCGTAGCCAAGAGGCCGGGATAGCAATCGGAGACTCTATTTTCCCTGCGCGGATACGGGCCAGAGAGAACGCGCGGGGGAGCGCGAGAGCGCGTTTTTAGAACGTCAGAGACGTCGAACGCGGCCGAGATGCCGCGAAAAGCGAGAGAGAGGTGCTACCTTCCGGGGTGCGAAATTGCAGTTATCGACTCGTTAAATTGCAGCAAGCGAGAGAGCTCTCCCGAGGCTCGCGTGTAAGCCGGCCGGATAATTCCCCCGGCCGTGCAGAAAACTGTCTTGCCAGCGTGAGAAAAGCTCTGGTCGATAAACCGCGGGCCGTCGCGGCCGCCGAAGATCGCGTTGAAAATAAGCGGTGCCGCGTGCTGCGGATAACGCACGCCGGTTAAATATAGCCGGCCGACGGCGGTGGTGGTCGCCCGCCACTTGGCGCGAACGCCGAGCCGAAATCGCAGAGCGATCGACGCGATCGGCCTTCTCCGTCGTGACGATCGAAGGGCTCGACCGCAGTAAAATTTGCTTCTCCGGTTGCGAAAATGCGAAAAAGAACAAACTCGAACTATATTTGCAAATTTTTCCTATCTCCCCGACTTAATGAAGAATTTAAAATGTCGTCTCGGGTATTATCAATCTTTTGCAATTTTACTTCCTAATTCGATGACCTTCGGGATTAACGTTTCTACGTTTTCGAAACGGTGAATCGAAGCACCGATGTTCTTTGATTACATCTCGCTGCTGTCTCTTCAGGTTGGAATTCCGTCACCGAGCTGAGAGTTATTGTCATCCCTGAATTTTTCTGGCATTAATGATCGAATGTGACAATTTCACTCTCCTTCGCATGCATATGTGTTCAGGCTGTTACACGGAGTTCATTCGCGAAAATCGGATTTTGCGTGAACTCACCTGCCATTCGGGTGAAACTTATTTGGGGACGAAAGGACGGATGCGACGTTTCGTCGCTGAATGGTCTATGTCAATGGCGGCTCATGCGATAGTTCCGCTCGATCCGCTGTGCGGTCGAATGGAAAACGACCGAAAGTGCAATTTCCTATTGATATTTTTTTCCACGAAACCCGATTATTCAAATTAGACGTCGACCTCAAGGAGGAGGAAAGGAGGAAGGAGGAAAAGAGAAAAACGGAGGAAAGGGCGATCCGGAGATCTGAAAGTAGCTTGAGGAAAAAATCTGTTTTCGACGTGAACGACGTACGACTTGGCGACGGCTCTCGGCGTTGTCTACGCGAGCCTGAGTTTACGTATTTCACTGGTATGCGCTTTCCGTTTTCGTTGATAAGAAAATAACCGTCCGAACTTGCGCCATTTGGCGCAATATCGTTCGCCGCAGCAATTCGCAGCTGGCCACCGCGGATCGAACGGGGAAATATCCGCCGATCCGGCCCCGACAGAATGCATATTAATGCTGACATTAAACAGGACATTAAACAGGAACGATTATTAAATGGTCCTCGTTACATGTATCATGTCGTCCTGTTTCTATAAAACGAATAATTGGAAATCAGCCATCGAATTCATTATTGCGCGCTTTGGGGAAAACAATATCGCACCGTTAATTGTCATAGTGCGAGCGAGCGAGCTACTTTAGCTCGGACTTTTTCCCCCGATTCGTTTGAGTGCCTATCGACACGCAGATCATAAACATCGACAATGATTGCGATATCCCTGACAGAGATCGCTAACACCGACGTAGTCGGTCGAAGCGAATTTTCCTCTCCAACTTGGCACCGAATCGTCGTTTCTCACGACGTCTTCAAGATCTATTCGTCGGCTACGCGTGCCGAGATAAATAATTATTATTGACACGCGCCACAAGATACAATGAATTAATTATACGTCTATGTAGCAGACGCCTCCGCGAGGAACATGAGCCGGCAACGAGCTACAAATCATAGATCGAACTCTCGTCATCGGATCAGTCCACTACACGTTAGAGCGAAAAATTATGTTCGAAACTTCAACACGTTATATTCGAATAATAAAATTTTTTAATGTAAAATTTCAAACACTAATAGATATAGTAAATAGTATTTATTTCTGAATGTCTTAAAGGATGTAATTTTATTCATATGCTGTTACATATCACGGCAAAATTTGCATTCATTTTGAAAGGAATTAAAATAAAGTTGATGAGATTTGTTGCCTGTTACTTATGTTTCTTTTTTCGTTCACTTTGTTTTCAACTAGACAAGTATCAATCTTAAGATTGAATTAAAGATACTCACCCGAACAACACGTGTGTCTAAAAGATATCTCAAAGACGACCTTATACGTCTTAAGACGTCTTCATGTAATCTGGATTAAACCGATACCCTCCAATTGCACAGCATTTTATAGCACTCTCCAAAATTAGTTTTATTATCGGCTTCGATATTTCGAAACTTCGAATAATTCGACTTCCAACCTTCGAACTCCGTCCTCAAACGAGGTCGAATAGTTATACCGAAATTTCGAAGCTTCGAACATGTCGAATACCCTACCCACGTATCGACGAGTCATCGATAAACTTCGCGACAACTCGGCCACGCGTGCACAAGGGAGAGAGCGAAATTGTCGCGTCCGATCGCGAATAAATTGCAAAACCTCGGGAACAACGCGGCCACGTCGGAACGAGGAAGAATCACATCCGCGCGAGCGGCGTGTCCGCTTCGAAAATTCGCGGGAAACACGAGACACGTACATACACACGTATCCGACGTCCGACACGGCGAGGACACGCTCGAAATTTTCCCGGAGGGCGATCCGCGCGCGTCAGCCTTCGCGTATATTCCGCCGGCTGCGTTTTTCGCCGTCGGATCGTTCGCCGAAAACGAGCCGCCGGAAATCGAAGGTCCTCCCGAGGCTAAGTATAGCTCTCGCGCGCGTCGTGCGCGAGTCTGGCGAGTGACGTCGAGGTGGAGAAGTGTCAGTACGCTGGATCCCGTGTGGACCGAGCGATTCCAGAAGCGCGGCGATCCGTCCACGCGCCGCCCTCGACCATTGTAGTAGCGTGTGCGCGCGCACCGGAAGCGCGTCTTTTGTTCGCGACAAGTGCCAAATACCTTCCGCCCTATAGTCGTTGCCACTGTCATTGTCTCTCTGTTGTTGTTGTTGTTGGCGCGTGCCGTCGTCGCGGATGGATCGATAGCGGGCGCCCCCGTGAACAGCGCGAGCCGCCGACGGATCGCGGATCGAACTCGCGATCAGTCAGCGTACCGCCGGATCATCAGCAGGGTGTCCCGACATTCGCATCGTGACAGTGTACCCGAGCCGGATAACGCTCGCGCTCCGACGGACTCGCACACGAACACGGGTATTTGAATTTTGCACTCATTTTTTTTTTCATCCGTCTCCCTTTTCACGCGTAAAATTTTTTCTCGCAAGCACTTGTCTTTTTTTTTCTGCGGGCACGATTCGGGGGCGGATCGCTCGTGCCAAGCGGGTAAGGGAAGGACGATGGATAAGATAGGCCGATTTTGAACCCCCGGAGTGGCAAATAAAAATAGTATCTTTTTCGTTCGTAGTTTTTGCGCCGTTGAATCTGACTCTGACTTCTGAAACATTTTCATTTGTCGGGAGACAAATTAAAATCGACATTATCATTCTTATATATTCAATAGCTTCGCATGCTGATTTTAACATTTTCCCGACAAATTAAAATTTTTTATAGGTCGAAATCAAATTCAGTAGTTCAAAGATACAAAAAAAGAAACATGCCGTTTCCACTTGCCGCTCCGGGAGCCGAAATCGGTCCATTTTATCCGTCGTCCTTTCCTTCGCTTTTAATTCCGCGAGCAATGAAAATTGTCTACGCGTGACCGAGCTACGCTAGCGGAGATCGCGCGGAAAATCGAGAAGCGTATCGATCCCTCTCTTTCTCTCTTGCTAGTAAAAACAAGCGGATAGAGATAGTTCGGGAGAAGAGAATAATCGTAAAAAAGGGGACGGTACTCCGACGAGTCCTCGAGTCGCGGAACAAGGGTGTCTCCCGGTCTCTCGAAGCTCGCGCCTAACTCGGATTACTTTGAAGCACATTTTCAATGGGGTACGTAGCCTCCTTCCTTCCCCCCGTCCTCCCCCGTATTTCGACGGCGAAATACGGAGACACGCTCGCGCGCATCCTTAATGTCGCTGAATGTCTGGCTGAATGAAATTAGGGAGATTCATCCCGTTCGTTTACATCAGCGAGAGCGCACGAGAGATTACGCGACATTAGTCGCCACACAAATTACACGCTGCGCATTCTCTCTCTTTCTCTCTCTCTGTCTCTCTCCCTCCCTCTCCCTCCGTGGTCGGGGAAATTATTCGACAGTGCCCGTCGCTCTATGAGCAATTTAGGATTTGTTGATTAGACGCAAGTGCACAGCAGGTCCCCGCGATCACTCAGGATCTAGACCGGCCATTAGATCGGACCGAATTTAGGGTCTGACCGTGTGGTAATTCAAGAACGTGGACTTATCCGCTAATTTATACGCGTGGCAAAACACCTCTCTTCCACCTCTGTCCCCCCTCGTTTTAACGTGCGTCCTGGTTGCAAAAATCCAGCTTGGACGCGCTTGGTTAATTGCGCCAACACGACGCGTGATAAAACAAATTTTGAATAATTCCAAATAAATATATATCTTTCAACATACGACTATATAGAAAATAAAATATTAATAAAGAACCATTTTCAGACGCGCGAAGTGTCGCTCGACCAACGATCGGCGTTATTAATTTCTTTGAATTTTAACGAATGACGCGATCGGCTGAATGAATAAAAAACACGTTACGAGGGCAGAGGTGAAATCGAATAAAGCGGCATATGGAAGCAACGAACCCCGTCGGTGTTATTTCGCGAACCTTTCGGATGGTAATAGATGACAAATTTAGATCTCCATGGTGAATATCGCGGGGCGTTCAATTACGACACGTATCTCTCTATGAATGTAGACGAGAAAAGGGGTCTCGAAACTGCTGCTACGCTCCCCTTTTCGAAATGTCGGCCGCAAATTTTGCCACGCGCGCGCGCGGGCCCGTCGCGCTCTCAGGCACAAAGGAAACAGCTGAATCATTCGGCGACGCTGTTTATTCCACTCCGCGAGAATAATGATGCGCCACGTGCAGCCGCATTTCGCGAGCGCATGACACTCGGAAATTCCGCATTACGCGACGCGCTCGCGTCTCGCTTTAAGTGCTCGGGCAAAAAGCCGCCTGCAAATCTAATATCCGCGCGCGACAGAAAAATCCAATAGACGCGATGGAGCTTCTAAGACGCTTCTGTCCTGGTTTCTTATGGGATTCGTCAAGTTCCCGCTACATTTTCATCGTGCGCTCAACACGACGTAGACGCGAACGTTCTCTCGTCTCACTATTTCTCACTCGCTGTTGGCATCGACGTAAAAAGACCTATCCGAATTTCTTGGAATGAAATCTCACTCGGAATATAAAGCGTCTACCGAGTCATTCGAGTGACTTTTCGTTCGTTTAGAGCAAATTCTCCACTCTGAATCGCCGAGTGAATACTTTCTCTCGAAATTGAAGAGTGAATCTGATGTACTTGAGAACTATAGATGTAAACAGAGGAGCGACACTGAGTTCGACATATCGATAGTCGTTAAATATATATCGAAAAACAACCATCTTTTTTTCTACGATAATACTTAAGCTGGTATTCGTAGCCAAATCTTATATTTAAGATCGTTTTAAGTTTATTTTCAGACGCTTCATAGCCAGTAAAATAAGTCGCACGGCATCTAGAAATGAACCTAAGACGAACTTAAATATAAGATCTGACTGTGAATTGACTTTAGAGCAAACGTGTAAGGAAGTGAAAGAAGGAAGATGGGTGAGAAACGTTAGATTAGGTTGCAAGAGGGAGGGTAACTTCAATAATTAGTCTGAGTAAGAATACTCTTCCCATATTTTATAGCTACTCGTTATAACTCGGCACATTAAAAAAAGGATTCTTTTTTAGTCATGATGTACTAAAATTGTAACGGAAGTAGTATAATTCTGAGGAAACATGACTCCCAGGTCGTATGACAGACAGCCGATCGAACCGATCTTACCCAATGTCGCTTCTTCATTTATATCCAGGACTCTAATGTATTCTACCGCCAGAGGAACATATTCACTCCGACCGATTGAAATATTTGCCTATATGGAGCCAGAATCCACTAAAAGCTTGAATGAAACATTCATTATCACGATCTCGAATAGCGATATTTTCACTGTCGCTTTGAGCGAAGATACTGTTACTTTTCGTTTGTTACGAATGAGCTTTCACTCCAGGAAATTTAGAGGGAGACCGCGAGACAAAAGGTACGCCGCGTATAATTCTTCCCTCGATCACCGAAAACTCCTCGGTGTGTTGCGCGAAAGCACGTCGTACCTCGCACGGTTCAAGAGCCGAAATCGTTATAATGACAGCAAGGATAAAGGAACGCCTCTCGTTACGATCGTTGTCATTATCATTACAAAAGATTGCCGCGAGGAGGCACGGCGGGATCGTCAGCCGCATTATTCACGATGTTCCCCGCAGATGAGGGTCGGCGCGCGAGAATACACCGGGGGCCAATGTGAATTCTTTCGGAAGACCGGAAAATCTCCGTTGATCCCGTGCGAAATATGATCGCGCAATTAAAGTGAGCCGAAGGCGCGGGGATTGAAATAATGGAGGCGGGAGTCTCTCTTTCTCTCTCTCTCTCTCTCTCTCGGTTGCTCGCTTCCTCGCCCGGCGGGCTCGGTAAAGTTTCGAGGTTCACACAGTCGAAGTGTCAGAATTAGCATCCCGTTTCATCCTCGCGGCAACGCCCATGAAAGTTGTTAATACAATCGCTACTCGCTGCCTGTTGCATCGTCGACACATACAGGGAGGCAGGAAGGGGAGAGAGAGAGAGAGAGGAAGAGATCGATAGATAGAGGAAAAGAGAGAGAGAGAGAGAGAGAGAGAGAGAGAGAGAAAAGGGGGGGGGCGGGTAGAGACTTCGCTTCAAGATCCAACAAGTGGTTCGTCTAACGGTAACAATGTTTCCTAATGCACTAGCTCCTCGTCATTGTGTCGGCTCGGAAGCGCGATCGGTCCTCGCGGCGACCTTCGACGTCAGCGATGTGCGCCGGAGAGACTTGCGAAAGCCAAAACGAATTTGGCTCAACTTCTGGCTACGCGTAAAGCTCCGCCGAAGCTCCGCCGAACAATATCATCGAACGCTCCTCTCGCGCACGATGTTCGCCCGTCCGCGTGCGTGCGCACGTATTTACGCGGCTGCGATCAGCGTTATTTAAATTTATCCATCGGCTTCGTGTGCTCGCTGAGCCAGTACACCGTGGATCTCCGCGTCACGATAATTTCGTCGATCGCAATGGATCGCTATTAAGATTCTTCCCCCGTCCCTTTTCTTAATTACCGTTCATACTAATTTCTTTAACCGCGAATCTCGGACGATCTCGGGAATATCACGGCACGTGGGGGAATTTGTAAAATATAGACGAAGTGTAGTTTTCGCTTTGTTGGAAACGCGGCTGAAACTGAGACGTATATTTGATTCTTACTTGACGTGAGACCGAGATTTAACGAGAGAAGATAAAAGTGACAATTTCTAGCAGAATCACATGGTCATAAATACTGTGACGCGGTCGACGGCTTCACGCTAGAAATTTAGGAGCTCGGAATCTTTCGTTCGTGTAAAGACGTCCCGAAATATTAATGAAGGTCCGCAACTTTTATTAGCCGGGACCCGGATATCAGCGCGGTGACGGACGAACGTTTGCGTCGGCGGTTGCCGTTGGGACGACAAACCGCTGGATGCTTTACGAGGCCAGACGCCTGAAATAAGCCCGCGGAATTAGACCCGACATTGATCGAACACCTTCGTGCCGGGGAACGAAATGATGTAGAGAACTCTGCGAGTTTTTATATAATTTCTAGATTCCTTCCTTCGCCTCCTCGGCCTCGTAAAGCCCTCTCTCTCTCTCTCTCGCTCATTCGCTTTCAGTATTAAATTGAGCGGCTTGATACATGCGATTTGCAAAATTCGCGCGATAAATAAGCACGTTTGCGCATAAGTTGATTAAACGCGAATTCAACAAATATATTTAATAAATATACAATAAATATGCAAACTGTAAATATGTAACAGCTAAATATCAGAAATAATTTATGGCTTTAAAACGGCCAACGCGAAATTTCATATTTTCGTCCGACTATTTATACGGTCCACACACAGTTGACAGGTTGTTCAAATTAGTTTTGATTAATCGAGAATACGAATTTATTCTTCAACGTAGCGATCGGATACTCATCGGATGCTGACGCCAGCGATATCGCGAGCGTAATTTTTGCCTCGTACCATAACGCTAAATAAAACATTACCGTCGCGTTAATCGTGCGAGATTATCTCACCTACACTTCTACTATTATTACTATTACTACCGACCGCCGTTACTACCACTGCTGCACATCCTGCCGCGAGCGCGATAATTAATTCCTGGATCGCATGGATAATCATCCGCTCATTAGCGACGTTCAAATAATTATTACGGCTGCCACGGTTTTCGATCTGTAATATTCCTCGTTTCGATTTCGACGTTGTAATTCGCCCTGTAATACATCACGATCTAATACTATTAAGCGCCATGGCGCGTCCCGGTTGGCTCGCGCCGAACTATTTCCACCGTAGATAAATTTCGGCAATTAGTCGGGCGACGTGTTTGTCGCAGCGTGGATTTTCAGAGCGCACGGATATTCGAATCCCCCCGGCGATGCCATTTGTATAATCGCGTTTTATATCCGCTTATTTAAAACAAAAAGAAAATCCCCTCGATGAGTGAAATAATAAATAAAGCTACACGGTTTTTATCCTCGCCACTCTACCCACCGGGAGGGGGGAGGAGGATGGGGAGGACGCCCGGCAAAAAATATCGCGGGCTTTGCGAACACCGCGCCGAGGAAATATCGATCGCAAATTTATAATTCGGGACAAAGCCCGAAATGAAACCGCCCGGAAAACTCGATCGGAACCCGCCCGCGCCGCGAACCCTCGGCTATCGCCTGCTTCAGCGGCGGGGGGGAGTTATAATTCCGTTTAATTCACGGAGCGTGAGGTGCTCGTAGGGTTTGCCCTCTGAGTTCACCCGTCTCTTTACCACCAAATTTACACGGATGATGCATCGCGCCTTAAAATAGAGGTGCAACGACTCCAACGGAGATCTTGACATTGTCTTGGCAGCCGCGAAACGACGCGTTTACGTCCGTCGTAGAAAAAAAAAAANAGTTATAATTCCGTTTAATTCACGGAGCGTGAGGTGCTCGTAGGGTTTGCCCTCTGAGTTCACCCGTCTCTTTACCACCAAATTTACACGGATGATGCATCGCGCCTTAAAATAGAGGTGCAACGACTCCAACGGAGATCTTGACATTGTCTTGGCAGCCGCGAAACGACGCGTTTACGTCCGTCGTAGAAAAAAAAAAAGAATAGCAAGCGGAGAGTGGTTGAGGGGTGAGGGGATGGGTTCAGTCGGCTCCAAAAATCAAGGCTTTAATTGCCGGATGCGCGCACTCACACAATCGCGCTAATTAGCGATATAATGAATTAACGATTTTACAGGCAAAATATACGCGCTATGCAAATAAGCGCGTCGCTATTAATAAAATAATTCAGTCGGCGGCATTTAAAATGGACTAAAAGTGTTGTCGTATGTGTGTATTGTGAATATATGTATCAATATTGCCGGTAATTCCCGTTGTTCTTCGCTGGGATTCCGACGCATTTCCTACGCTCTCTCCGCTGGGAATTATGTTACTATAAGCGTATAGATATCGACCCGATCATATGACTGACACAAGGAAACCGGCCACCGCTGTCCTCTCAATCGCTCAGCGCGCGTGGCTGAGTGAATAAGATTTTGGCATTCGAACCCGGAATGACGGCCAGAATTTCAAGTCGATTTTATTAAAATCTATTTATTAACTATGACCAACTATTATAATGACGAGTTAAAATGACGCGGAGTAACGAAAAAAAACGTCGTAGGAGTAGTCTTCTCAGATTTTCGTAGGATGACGCGCGAACACGAAAAGTGTATTTATAAAGCGTTCGTTCTCAAATACATATTACCAAACCTAGTTTTTAGCTATGGCAACTAATTTTTTTTCCCGTACACAACTGTATATTATATACTATATACAATATTATGTACAGTATACGGTACTAAATAATTTGATTGCAGTAACCAAACAATTTAGTTGAAACTATTTAACCAAATTTTGATAATTCTTACCAAATCCTTCTTTCAATGCACATCGAAAATTGTGGGAATATAGAACAACGACTGAACGCGCGTGTATATAAAATAGCGAACTTGGTAATATTTGTGTATTTCCATTTTCCAGACAGAAATGAAATACTAATAGGTCCATAGATCGTTATTCGATGCAAAATGGCGCTTGCACTTTATTAAGACGCAGCCGAATGCTACTGTAGGAACACTGCTGTTACGGACACAGACGGTTCTCCCTCTCTTCCTCTCCTCCCATTTCGCGACATCTACCTGTGCGGTAAAGAACGGAGCCGACTGAGAGTAGGTTCTTTCGCATTTACAGGCATGGAGCAGTTCGAGCAGCTGCTAACCTGCGCGATCTGCCTGGATCGATACAGAAATCCGAAGCTCTTACCATGCCAGCACAGCTTTTGTATGGAGCCGTGCATGGACGGCCTCGTCGATTACGTTCGTCGACAGGTCAAGTGTCCGGAATGTCGCGCCGAACATCGTATACCGTACCAAGTAAGTCGCTGGGGATTTTTACGTCGTACTAATCATGTTACTTTCTCACGACATATAACACTTAAAGGAGAAGGTAGTATTATAGCCCCATTTTGTGCAATAACTTCGTTAATAATTAATACTTTTAATTGAAAATCTAAGGATTATATTCGTTAAAGTGTTGTTCAATCGATCATAGAATCAAAATTATGAGATATTTATTATTTAAGACGTTATTTATAAAAATGTGGCACTACATAATGGGAAGAAGAACAAGAATGGTAATGAGGCCTCTTGCTAAAATAGATTTAAAAAATTGGTTTTATTTTAGGAACACAATCTTTTGTTACAAATTTATAAATTTATTCAAAATAAACTTTCTTAGGAGGAACAACAATGAATATAACCGTGAATTTTTCGTATGAATGCTAACTTGCTTGTCAGAAAGTAGATACAAACTGTCAAAAGGACAATTTCTACAAAACAAAAATAGACTTGTAAACTTGAATTATTAACTTATCGGATAACTATTTCGAAATGAAAACTTGGAAAAACAGGCTGTGTGAAATCTATTTTAGCGGAGGGCCAAAGTAGCAAAAAATGTCATGCTATTGTTTAACTGTGCATAACTCGAAATGTGTACAACGGAATAAAATGTTAAATAACGAACAAACACTCAGGTGTAGATATATTCGTGTAATAATACGCCCAAGTTTAGGAAGAATGAGAAAATATGTAAATAAATAAATACTAAGGCACTTTGAAAACGTTTCGGAATGTTCGGAAATAAAAACGCGTTATAATTAATGCCGGCTATTGTGTATTGGCATATTAACACCACTGTATAACGGGCTACTAAACAAATAATTCCATCAACATAATCTACACAATATCCATGATATTACCTTCTTCTCCAATAACAACGAGAGTACAACATGGTAACACCGAAAAATAACATGTTTTTCTGGTGGGAAAATGATCCGAAGAATGATCTTTCACCACATCGCCCGAACATTGCGTCGCCCGGTGAGCCGGTTAATTACGTACGAAAAGGTTACGTCGGTTCGGCGAAAAACAATATTTCACGACCGCGCAAAATCTATACAGGACACATTTGCGCAAGCTGCCGCGGCTCGTTCGTCCTGGCACGGCTTCTCCGGGGATCGCGCGTCGCCTTGTCGCGTTTATGCCTTTAATAAGGTCGCGGTAATGTCGGCCCGCATAATAACGCGAATAGCTAAAGAGAAAGAGAGAGAAAGAGAGATAGGAAAGTAGAAGGAGAAGGACGGAAAAAAAGAAAATCGATCTATCTTCCGCCACGCGAATCGAACATCCTCTCTCACTCTTTCTCTCCGCGCGCGGCCCCGCAGGATGCGGCGTGCCGTTGTGTGTGCAAGCTCATCTTTATTCAACGACGAATCCAACAACGCGGGAGGACTCTCATTAAGCGGCGAGTTTCGGGCTAATGTCATCTTCGAGCGGTTCGATCTGCGCGCGCTCTGTTTTTCTGGAATAATCAAACGCGGTTATGTTCCCGGTCGCGCCGAATACCAAAAACCGTTTTCGCTCACGCGCGCTGTTACGTCGCGCGCGACAGATCGCCCCGGGCTATGTATTTTCCGAGGAATCAAAGAACAGCCGGGAAAACAGTTTGCGCCGACACAACTCGGTTAACTCGCTGACGTTACGTCGGATTTCCGGCGCGCGCTAGCAGTAGGGAGGAGGAATTCGCGCTGTGCCCGACCGGTATAATTAATTCGCGCCGTTATTCAGGGCATCGCGCTGATTCTGGCTCATTAATGAACGGCGCGAGCTAGTAATATTTCCCGCTGTTGTTCACAGGGCGTGCAGGCCTTCCCGACCAACGTGACTCTGCAACGCTTCCTGGAGCTGCATATCGAAATCACGGGCGAGCTGCCGGACCCGACCAGCGGCCAGACGATGGAACGCTGCGGCGTCTGTTCCGAGAAGAGCTACTGCGCCCTATGCGTACACTGCGAGAAGAAATGCTGTCCCGAGTGCAAGGACGCGCACATGGACATCCTGAGGCGCGAAATCACGCGCATCAATTCCCAGGTATCCCGGCGATAAGTGAACGTAGGGCGCGAGATTTTCGTTATTTGGCGTAGACTCGGCGCGCTGAACTCGGCGGGTGATTTGAACACGGGTAGACTTTTATATTCGCGCGTTCGCGATCGTACTCGTCTCTAAATTCGTCTTTCCTCGTGCGAAATAAGTATTTTGTGGATATTTAGTCCGGAAAGCCGCGGGGAACTCGGGAAGATCGAGGCGTGACAGCGGCGAAATAGTTTGGATCGCGATTTACGAGAGAAAAGGAAAATCGGGAAAATATCGGGAGGGTAATAAGAAAATACTGACGAGGGAGGATCCGGAAGTGTCCCTCGCTGATTTTCACGAGCCTTGGGTATGTGTAGAGAGGCCAAAAATAAAAGACATGTGTCTTTTATAAGCGTTTCCTCACGTGTTTAGACGTTGAAGCAATCCTTCGAAGCCAACTCGCGGGCTTTGCGGCACGTCCGACACAGCGTGTTTGCATCTACTTAAAGTGTGGTATTTATTTGTATATATTTCAAGAATGTAATTTGAGAAAATAATTTCACTGCACACGATTGTATTTGGCATAAAATTCTTTCCAATTTGTCGTCTTTGCAAAAATTGTGAAATTCGCAAAAATAATGAGGACTGGAGTGTGTTGAAAAATGTTTTAAAATCTAAGTGCATAGATACAAAATGTTGCAAATATAAACACATTTTTGGATAAAATACTTTGTTTATATCCCGCAATTTCAAAGATATTTGTGCTCATAAAAATGCAAGTAGTTATAGTCGAGCTGCGCCCTGCCCTGCATGTACGCGATACATCGCCTGATGTGGTGCGTTTGCATCTACTTATATCGCGACGTTTACTTGTATGACTAAAAATGTGTGATTAGCGATATTCCTAAAATATTTATATTACACATAATTGGATTATTACACATAACTGAATTTGTGCCAACATTAGATTCTCTATAATTTTTGATCTTATGAAAATCTTGAAATTTACAAAAATAATAATGAGATATGGGGGTATATTAAAAAGTTATAAAAATTTTCAAAGATCTAAATATATACAATACAATAATAAAATATATCAAATACTATAAGACTTTCTACTAAAACATTTCCCTATATATCTTACGGTTTTTAAAGATATTTGTTCCTATAATCAAAATGTATGGAATTAGTTTCACGAGAAATTCTAATCTCCAAACATAGCATTTATGGAGGAATATTTCCCTTTATTTTTGTTCCTCTACAGTATATCCAAGGCTCATAAAAAAAGGTGAGGATTACTTGCAGATCTTGGTGCTTGAGAAAAATTAGAGATATTCTGATTAAGACACTTTTCGTCGTAATGAATACACGCGAGATTAATTAGTAATTTATATCTGACCGTATTGTGCGATACTTCGATATTGCGCGAAACTCCACATCAATGAAGCGATTATGAGGAATTAAACGAGACCGCTTTTAGAATTTTCCATTATTATCGCGTTTTCGTGAGCAATTGTCGACATCGATCAAATTTTCTTACCTTATATTCGGCCGAGGGGCAAGCTTGCAGCGAGAAACGTAGCTTATACCGATCGTGGAAACTAATTTAACCAGTTACATAACTAATTTTCTTTTTGCCTCGTCTCGGTAGACGTTATAACCGCATTTCGGAAAGCGGAAACTGTTGTGCTGCGCGATATCCGGTATCGAGGTATGTACTTTAAATTTGTTACGTTGTGCCCCTCGGCGTCCTAACGGAAAATTTATCGCCGCGCATTGTAATTAACCGTTGGGCGTAAGGTATATATGTACGTTGAAACAAGATTGCGACGCGAGTTTCTCTCGTTATCCCGCGGACGGTCGTGCAATATGTAGCCAGTTGAATCCCGCCGACGGCGGCGCCTTTACCCGATACAAACCGTATCGATTGCGAATAAACAAGCGAATTAAATAAAAAATGTGGATGCGCAAAACCCGTTTTCCCGTCAAACGATCTGTCATAAGTTCATAGAAATACGGGAAGAGATCTCGCGATTCCGGATATCGGGCGATTTACGTTTAACGAGGACTCTGTATCCACAAAATCGATTATACGATTATCGATTATAATTGAAGATAATCATATATGATATAAAAGCCAAAATTGAAAGCCGCAAAATTAAATTTGTTCAATTTTGATATAAAATTACGAAACCTTTCGATCTTACTTTCAGTCGTAATGCAAGAGGATACTATTAATTGTATCATGAATTCAGTCAGTTCAAAGACACACAATTGTTATTTATTTGCTAATTTTTGAATTTTTATAACCTATGCTGACATTGACTTTTGTAGCTTTTATTTCTTGTACCAGTTTCAAACTACATATGTTATTGACAAATTAGTGTTATTCGATATATTAGATTCACCATATGACCATCTTTGTTTTCGATCGGTTTTTGGACCTACACAACACTTCTGCCACTGGTATATAAGTGTTAATATTCTGACTACATTATATTTAATATCGCATCAGTTATCAACTATTAATATATCTTCAATTAGTTTTCGATTGGTGCTTTACAATTGATGATGGCCAATTAAGATAATTCCAAATAAAAAGGTCAACCAACCCCGAAAGGATTTCCATCAAAATATGCTTAGTTCGTCAACCGAGCAAGTATGTGTTTTTGGATCGGCTGACTTCATAATATCATTCATAGTGTTCTTTTGTATCACGACTAAAGAAGACCTAAAGTAGAGTCGAAACGTTTCGTATTTTATAATTTTGTACCAAAATTTAATAAATTTAAGCGACCTTCACCTGTAATTTTGGCTTCTATCATTTATTTGTAAATTATTGTAATCTCTTTCTCTCTTTGTCTCTCTGTGAGGAGCTTTTTATTATACAATCCAAGACAGATTGTACAAAAGCTTTATACCGAGATATGAAGCATGATGAACTCTGATTTTACCGAGAAATCGTACAAATTAATAATTAATATCATGAGAAAACTCATATTCAGATATCATATCGTTCGAACTTCGTTCGATCAGACAATTTCCGCGCACGTTACAAATAGCGTTGACGATCTAACGAGACCGGCGGACATCGCGCACATCGAACGAGAAGATGACGTTCGGCGATGAATCACGTCTATTTCCAGTGGCGGGATAAACTTCGGACGCGATCGTCTTTGAGACAGTCCAGAGATAGAGCGAGATAGCGCATCGACAAGCTGGATATTCGGCGATCAAAGCTCTGCCCAACGCGACTCGTCGAATCCGCCTTCGTTTCGCGCGTCGCGGAAATTGCGCGTTCGCGTGTGCGCGCGTGCTTGAAATATGCTCGCTTTTCCCGGCGTCCGTGGGAAAATCAACGCTGATCGCTGTTCGTATTTCATTTTGGTTCTGTCGGTGATTCGGAAGCGCATCGCTCGTGAGGTCCGATAAAGTAGCAAAAATAACAATAAAAAAGTACACACTCACGTATACGAGTACACGCACACACATTGCCGTTTGCACGCTATGAAAAAATTGTATGACTTCGAAATGGCAATTCTAAAAATTTTAGCGATGAAAATTTGGAAATATATCAAACCCGTTTCACACATTGAACGAAAGTAAAAAGTAAAAAAAAAAAGGTAATCAAATATTTCCTTCGGGCAAAATCTTAATTTCGAACGCTGCTTTTCAAAATGCTCAACGTTGAATGTTATAAAATCATAAAGATTAGAAATCTTCCTTAGAAATCCACGGAAGCCAGGGAATACGCGGAGAGAAGACACGAGTAAGGCCTAAGTATACATAAAAAAAGATTTATTAACAAAATTTCTTTAATCAAAACAAATTTGTCTTTTCGAATAAGGCAAACAAATGTTTAATTCAACAAACAGGGCTGTTCGGTTTCTCAAGCAATAAATATCTTTACGTCGATTAAATATATTTTTTCCTGTATTTTTATCTAAACATTACAATGGTTGTCACAAATAATAATTATTAATAAATAAAAATGATTTGGGAGAAATAACACTATGTCAGAAAAATATTAAAAAACTTCTTTTTGTTTCAGTGAAATAATATTTAATTTTATTATTATTATTAATACTTAATTAATATATAATAAAATAAATTTTGTATTAAAAACGAAATATTATTTCTTCGTAAATAAATAAATAAATAATACTATTTTTTTTTTCATTAAACAGCATAGTTCACTCTAATGAAACGACAATATTTTCATCAAAAAATGATATTTGATATTTAATTATGTAGTATGTATCAAACAAATCCAAATCAAACTAACACGTATACTAAATCTAAAGAAATCTTTTCTCTGTGCAGATGGTCTTTCGTTATTTCTCTTAAATTAATTATCATGCTTTATTAATTTGCTTATTGCACATAAAAAAAGTATAAATTACGAGATTTGTACTTTTTATTTCTATACACGATGGAGTCGCTCGCCTCCGCGCTGATACTACATATTTTTTCATTTGATTTAATTAGTTAATGAACAAATCCCAGCGAATCCTCCCGAAGGCGATTGATAATACAACGCGGCCAATTTTTCCGCTCCCAATTAATTAGCTAACAAGCTCAGCTTTCGCCGCAAATCGCAAAAGGCTTTCGGTCTGGCATTACACTCTTATGATATGCACACGAGTCTCATCATCGCACGCGATGGCGCTTTCGGACATTAGCAGCTGCAATATGAACGCTGTTTTTCTCAACTGCGCGTCAAAGCGGCCAGTCTTAATTAATTCTATTTCCTTTTGATTTTAACAGATGTAGCGCGTAATAACGCGAATTGTCTGCTGTGCGCGTATTCATATGTATTCCACATGCGAAAAAGTGATAAAACACCGATTATCCCCGAAATAAAAAAAAAGGAAGAGGGAGAGGGGGAAAAAAGGAAGTAAAAACGACCATTTATTTCGCGAAACAACGTGCAAAATAATCCTCTCTTAAAAGGCTCGTTTTATTTATTTTAATGGTACACGATTTAATCAATTTGTGAAAAAGACTCACGCGCGGAACGTACTGTTTACGGTATGACACTTCGTAAAATTGTGTTTACGCTCAATACATAGGAAACAGATATTACCGGATGTTTTATTTTTTCCGCGTGGGACGCGGCAGGGGAGGATATGGCAAAAGTATTTTCCGTATAAAATAATTTTTCCTTCAAAGCCTGTCGCGCACATTTTTTCCCTTTATCTTTCTCTCCCTCCCTCTCTCCCTCTCTCTCAAATTCGTCGCGTGCGATTTAAGCCATTAATATAATTTCTATCCCGTGCACTCTGGAAAATTTCATTGATTACCATTGGGCGAGAGAGCAGCAAATATAACATGAACGGCGGTGTTCGCGCGACGATCTCCCTCGCGAAAAATCTGATTTGTTTATTTTAATCGTTCACGATTTAACCGAGTTGCGCGCGATTTCGTCGCTACGATGCGGACGTAAAATTTTCCCGCGGGAGAAATAACGGCTCCATGATAAAATTCCGCTTTGAAAAGCGGCCTCGCCAAAGAGTGAGAAATAAACGAGCGAGGCGACATCCACACGCTGCTGCGCCGTCGCGACTCCGCCGCGTCGCGAGAAATTATGCGATTCTGACGCACCGTGCGACGTTATAGGGAAGTTTCGAGTTTCCAGTCCCTTCGCGCTCTTCTCGAATTCAAGACGGAACGGTAGAACAGTTCAGGAAAGAGTCCCTGTTGCCTCTCCAGTTATCGTTTAATACGAGAAACGCGAGAACGGGACACGTGAGGATGCGCGATTTTCCTCGAGAGACAAACCGTGAAGAAAATCGAAATGGCGGAGTCGAAATTTTGGCCCAATGTTAAATCTTCAATTCTATAACATAGTAGGATCTAAGATGGCTAAATAGGCTCGATATATGTATTTCAATTCTAATAGTATAATATAATTTTTATTTTAACCCTGCCGTTTAACATCAAGATAAATTGTTGAAGGTAGCATTAAAATTCAACCTATAATAGTTCAAGAGAGAAATGAAAAAGTGTCAGTATCATCAAAGTAGACTTTCATTAGTCTATAGCTGTCTAAGTAGATGCAGACTGTCTTTAAGAACGTCAAAGTAGCATCAAAATTTCGACTAAGATGGGCTATCGTGAAAGTCTCCGTTAATACTTACTTTCTTCGGCGGCGCCACGTTACGTTGGAACTCGTTCTCGACATTTCCGACCGGATCGTAGCTGCACACGATGTAAACTTTGTCCTCCAGCCCAACGTACGCGCCGATGCCCATCGATTCCGAACCTTTCCACACTAGTTGGGTGAAGTTGCGCACGTTTGTCAAATTTGTCGGTCGTGACGCTTCGTAATCGTAATTTCTGTTCTCTCGATACCTGCAATACCAGAGGAGAGCAAACGATCGTTAGTAGGATAACAAAATTGCTCTACCTTTCCGCATGATAAAATAATGTTTGCTTCTACAATACAGAGTGTCCCGAAAGTTCTGACGAAGCGGCTATGGGTAGTACGTGTTAAACGAGTTAACGAGGTTGAACTGAGCAGAAAAATCCTTTATCATTTTGCAAACAATTAGCTTTGCACATTTTTCAGTTATCCATTAACAAAGTTTATCAGGCCGCATTTTCCAATCCAGATAAGCGACACCGACACACATTTTCGCCGTACGGTACAGCCTCCCGCGGCGCTTTCGCATCCCTCGCCAAGCTCTTCGCCAACTGCTGAGCGCGCTTGTTCAACTGCAATTTTGAAACGCGTACGTACGCGGCCGCGCTGTTTTATTTGGGATATAATAATATCGTCGTATGTCGCTACGATCGCAAGTCGCGCGGACGCGTTAAATCGTGCGCGACGCGGCCTAGATCTCCGCGAGAACGCGAATTTCTGCCTGCCCCCATAGGAATTCCTCGGGCGAACAATTCGCGACGTACGATGAAAGGATAAGAGGATATGAGAGAGAGAGAGAGAGAGAGAGAGATATCCCTTACCTTCTCGTCTATTCTCAACGGCGGCGAGTCATGAATAGTACAATATTGATTGTGTATCTTCAGGATGTCTTCTATGAATTTAGATGGGACGTCGCTGTATAGAGAGCAAATATTGTTTACGCCTTAAACGTGTTGCGCTAACAAATATTACATATAGGAGTCCCACATACGCGGCTTCCATTTTTATCTCTCGCGGCGATTCGGTGGAAGAATTGCCGGTCCCGCGGGACACTCCCGTCGTGGCGAATCACAATTTCGCGCGCATGACTCCCGAGCGTGCGTTGTGTGTGCCACCGGAATTTGCGAAATTGACTGGAATGTAAAATCTCGTCGACGTGTCGATTCCAGGTATTTCAGGTTACATAGTGATTAATTGAAGCCGAACGGACTGTCCCATTGACTCGGCGAGACAATCGCGAAACGTCGCGTCGCTCGGCATGCTTCACCTCCTCTCCACTGCTTCCCCCTTCTCCTCCTCCCTTGCAACTTGTCGCTCGTCATCATCGAGCAGCCGGGTGATAACTCGATAACTCCCTCCAGATTAAAGTTCTACTCGTAGAACGGATAAACTTAATTAACACACGGGGTTAGCGGCGATCCACGTACGACCGGCGAGATTACACCTGACTTATGAATATGCTCATGAAAATTTGACGCTCTCACAAAGCCCCTTCTTCGTAGCACAGAAGGGGCCCCGCGAATCTTAGAGCCTCTGTGCTGTGATATTCATGTGTTCGTGCTACGTTTATTGCTTCAGCTAGGCTTCCCGCCTCTCTCGTGTTCATTGAGGCCTCTATATCTGGGTCGGTCCAGTCGTGGCATAACTATAATGTGATCTAAATATAATCGTGGGTGCGTTTGCCCGCCGTCGGTGTGGCTAAAACGAGAAATTTCAGTTTATCGCGAACGGGCCTGCCATGATCGCGTACCGAAATAGCGCGGAAATGTGAAAAGATTGCGGACGGAGTCTCGCCGTTGATAATTCGCGCGGCGAATATGTCGGGCCGGCTGAAATCATTTTTCAGCGCATTAGGTATCTCACAACGCATACCTGAGGTCTGTTCTTTGTAATCGAACTAAGTTGCACTTTTTCCGTTAAAATGTACTCGTATAACGTAACATCGAAAGGAAGAGAATCAGAGTTCCAGTTGAGCTCAGCTAAAAAGAACAGGCCTCTAACACGCATTTATTCTATACATTCTCTTCTCGAGATCTCCGAGCCACTGAATTTCATAGAAAATGGAACAGAAAATAAGTAAGTTAATTAAAAAAAATTGAACGTGTAAAAGTTAGAAGAAGCTTTCGTTTTCTTTCGCGTTGAAAGAGGTTTAGTTCTACGTTAAGTTTCCAAATGTCTTCTATTATACTCCCTTTGATGCTGCGAATGGAAAGTTATTTCCGTTTTCTCCACTTGAAGACTTAATATAGAAGTTAAAATTGCCCCCCGGTGGTCTAAATTCCCGTTGTAACATAAAAAGAGCGCTATTAGTGTTCCATTGATGTTACAAATAGGAAGTCATTTCCGTTTTCTCTTGAAGACTTAATGTGGGACTAAAATTTCGACTCGGGTTCTCGCGGTGATTTTTCTATCGTTCGATCTATTGAAACAGATCGCTGAATTATCCGGGCGGTCGATATTAATTTGTCCCCTATGCGTTCTCGTTTATTCGCTGTTTACACGATCGATCGAGTAGCGCAGACAACGAAAGGGAGCGGGATAGAGAGAAAGCGGAGGAATTAAGCTCGCGCGCGGAATTATATTCCTGATATGTCAAACCGCCGGCCGGCCTTCTGCCTTCAGGTGCGCCGGGGTCTGCATAGGCTGCAAGACGCGTTGGCCCTAGTGGAGAAAAACACATTGGGTCTGCAAACAAACTGCGCCTCGGTCGCCGAAGAGGTGGACGAGATTTATCGGAGGCTGAGCAAGGCTCTGAAAGACCGCACGGAACATCTGCGTAACGAGGTCGATCGATACCTCGGTGCCGAGCTCAGAGGCCTGATTCAGCTCAAAGAGAATCTCGAATTGGAAATCGCGAATATCCAGAGCAACTGCGATCTGGCGGAGGCGCACATAAACGAAAACGTACCGTGGGACGACGCCGAGCTGCTGGACACAAAGGAACTCTTCCTACGTACCGTGGAATTTATCAGGTTAGTCGCGCCCACCGGTAATTTCTCTGGCCCCCCTGGCCACCCCCCCCCCCNTGGCCCCCCTGGCCCCCCCCCCCCCCTCCGCCTTTTTTCCATTCCTTCCCCGGTCGGTCCCGCTTGTTAAATCCGCACCAGGAGAATCTCTCTTTCTCTCCGCGCGTAACGCGCGACCCTAGCGCGATTTATTATCGGCTATCTATCCGGCCACTGGCTGCCCCCCTTTTACGGGCGAATCCGAAAAAAATCGTTAAACCAAACGATCCCGGTCGCCCGTCGGTCCTATCGCCGTGAGCTATTTTATTTCAATTTCGGCGCCCCCGTCCTTCCGTGACGCCTCCTCTCCTCATCGGCGCTCCGTCTATTTCGACTTTTATCGCGACCTGTCTGTGTGCCACGTTGAGCTGATCGTCGCGAATCTCTGTCGCGTCAAACGTTGAGTTGTTTATCGAGGAAAGGGGATCGAGCATCTAAATGGATAAACGATCACTGTGTTTCTCCACTATTCACTCTGGAGTCCCTCGATTTAGAGTCTGTACACCTCCGATTTTCCGATCGAAAATGGCATCTGGTTTGTCACTGGAATGTTTTCTACACGAAGGATACCTATACTCGATATTCCCAGATAACCTCCACAAGAAACCTCCATTAGTGCAATGTTATTTCCTGGAAATGTTTATGTCAAGAAGATACTGCGAAAAAGGACAGACCTCGGATACTTCTCGTGGGCGACGTCGTCGAGCGGGATCCTCGAGAAAATAATAAGCTGCCTCGAAAGACGGTCCACGGCGGTAATGGATGAAAAGAAAGGAGGGGGGGGGGGGGGGNAGGTCTGTCGGTTATAATCCCGACTGAAAAAGAGGATTTTGTAATTCGGGCGCTGTCGATACGAGATATCGGGCATCGGCTGCATGAATTCCTGCGGAGATTTGTGTTAATAGCATTGTGAATGCAGCGTAAATCCAGCGATAGCCTCGTAATGTAACGTTCGACGTTACCGCACGCGCCGCCATGAAATCTACGCCCCGGCGAATTACAGGCGGACACAGAAGCAGAAGCGCGCAACAAAATTGCACGTTTGTCGAGTCAAGTGCGATTTAATCACGCGCGTGCCGATGCCGCGTGCGAAAATATCCGGGCGGATGTGCGAAGGGGACGACGCGATGGCGATTCTCTCTGGCACGGATTTCGCGCGATAAAATACGTGTCGGTGCTGCCTTCACGGGGGGATGGGGTATATGCTTCATTGGTAATTAATGCGGCAAATTAACGGCGCGATGAATTTTAAAAGCTCGCGTCACGTCCGCAGTCGCACGCGCGCTCGCGTAATCTTTTCCGGTGCATTATTTAAATGGAAGCGTCGCCGCTACCACATGCCGAAATTCCAGCCAAGTAGATTCGGCCGGCATTGAGCGGACGGACGGACGGTGCCGGTCGGCGATGCGGTATTCGGGTCGCTGCCCCGATTTCCGGAGAATACGCGCGTGGATGAGAAAGCGTCTAATTGAAATTAATCGCGCGTAGAGACGCATCCTTTCCCGCGAACAGTCCGCCATCACGAGTTCGTTTTTATTAGCGCGGGATAACGTAATGTGGAAATTGCGTACCTCGTCGTCGTCGTCATTTTGTTCTCTTTTCCCGCCCCGTCTCTCGTTCTCTCTTCCTCCTCTTCTTTCTTTTTATTGACAATGAAAGATATAAAGGCTCTAATAGAATATAATCAGTGAAAACGAATAAGACCGATCGGCAAATAAGAACCGTCGCTACTAAATGTTGGACGCGAAATTTTAAGTCTTAGCGAGAGGATAAAACTGTCCGACGGTGTAACGCACGCGCCGGAGCCTTTTATATCATGAGAGGTGTCATTTAGTGACACATTTTTCACGAACCGACCTCCTTAATCCTCAGCTAATATTCATACTAATTAATACCTCGACCCCCCCCCCCTTATTTAAAATATATCTTCGGATCTTATAGAAATTTAATATAAGTGTTGCGAAAAATATTGCCTTAACCAAGAGTCAAACCTGGACTTCCTTGCTTACCAGACAGGGCGCCGTACCAATTTGGCCACGGAAGCTTCGGCGCAGTATTCGACGCAACACTATTGTATATAAGAGATTATTTAACAATTACGTCACGCGAAATTGGAATATTTCCTACCCTTCCTCTCCTCCTTCGTCATATTTCATCACATATTCAGGCCTCTTCCCAGTATTACGTGACATGTGGAATTACCCTTACTCTCCCTCGTGGTGTGATGTAATTGTTGAATGGTCCCTAAATAACAGAATCTAATGCTTTTCTTTTAGCTGGTATGATCCAAACAGCGAAAGATATAAAGGCTCTAATAGTATACAACCAGTGAGAACGAATAAGGTCGATAAGAAAATCAGAGCCGTCGCTGGATGTTAGGCGCGAAATTTTTACGTGTTAGCGGGAGAATAAAATTATCCGACACTGTGATATACACGCTGGACTCTTTCTCCAGCTTGCAACCTACGAGTGGTACTGCACGGAAAACAAATTCTGTCGAATAAATCGAATTTCCTGCAGCACGCGTAACTGAAGGAAATCTTGATTCAATAGTGATATCATTGAAACTAATATTTCCAATTTTAATCATCGCAGCGATATATAACATGATAGTTATAATGATATTTGCTACCATTGTAAATTTTACCGATTCAACAGCATTTTTCTCTATTTTCTCTACTTGGCGACACATTTTCCACGTCGAACCGACCCCTTAATCCGTAACTTCCTCTCGTTGTCACATCACTCCTCGAAGATTGATCTTGCTTGCGATTGGAGCATCGATCTGAACGCACGTAAGTGAACGATTGTCCTTTGCAGGAACTTCGAGTACGAGGCGGGGGATTACAGCCGGCGTGTCCGCTTCGTGATGGCGCACGATCCGAATCAGCTTGTTCTACACGTGGCGGGTTATGGCGAATTGAACATTAAACCCGAGAGCGGGAGCGGCGGATTGCTCGGCAGCTCCAGCTGTTTAGCCCCACCTGGGGGTTCGCCCGGCCTTATGAGGAGCAAGAGCGATCACCGTCTTGCCTCGCAGTACAGACAGCAAGAAGAGGAACGGCTGGCCAGGAATCGATACGTGCCTGAATACGAGTAACTATCGCTTCCTTTTTATATTCGTTATCCCGGGTGCCGAAATGTCCTGTATCGTTCTCACCGGGATCGCCGCGAATCACCGATCGATACCCCCCCCTTCCCCCTTCGTAAACCATTTACCCGACGCTTGTTGTCGCGAAGATTAATTGAGACCACTTCACCGTTTTTTATTCGTTCGCTCGTGTTTTTTAAGTATTATTAATTCCAGTTTTATTTCGATATTAAATTAATGGCGATATTGAATTTATTACGAGACGTTTCGAGATATTATAATCAAATTTTCCTGCACAAGCTAAGATTATTCGTTTCTTATTACTTCGTACATGCCGCGCCTTCCTTTGATCGCATTTCCATTGATCTACATAAAATAGCAGAAACTTTCTTTTCTAACTGTCGATACGTCGGATTAAAGGATTAATCTACCGAGATTTCTTCCCCTTCAAAGAAGAGGGAGAAAACGAAGGAGAAGCTACTTGCGTAGACTTCAACTTTAACATCGGTCGCGCGACTTAACCCGATTAGAAAAACCCTCGGCCGACAGGAGCATTTCTCCCGCCATTTATCAATGCGACCAATTTATCCCGTGCACCTCGGGGCCGGCTGCGCACTGCAAGACAACAGTCGACAAAGACCGGAGGTGTCCTCGGATCAGCCGGGGAAGATCGGGCCGCGCAAGAGCGAGCGACGGCCCCTTAATTTACGGCGGTGAGATTCGGTCTGGTTTTTCCGTAAACGATAAATCAGCCGTCTCCGCGGCGACTCTGCACGGTCTTATTTACGCGAGGACAGGCGCGGAGGCATGAGAACACGACCGCGAATAATAAACTCGCGACACGCACGCACGCGCGCGCGCGCGCGCGCTGAGAAAATCATACTTCTTCCTCCGCGGCCAAATAGATGCTCGCGCGCGCGACGCGTTTTATTATTTATTTATCACCGCGAAAGTGTAACAACAATTCGGCCCGATAATTCGGCAACTCGCGGGCTCTCGCCGCTCGAAGCTCCGCGCGCGAATAACGGAGGATATTAATATTCCACTCGTGTTTATCCGCTCGTAGAGCGTAGATAAACGATGCAGGTGGAATGCCAGCGGATCGACGCGCGACGATGATTGGTACGTCCGTTGTTCGCCTCTAGTTTCGTTCACGGGGACATATTTACGATTGCATTCCGACTAATTGGACTAATTTGAGCGGTATCTTTAATCGGACCTACCTGTGGCCCGTGCACACAAATTTTCATCTCAGCGCCTCGAGTTCGCCGCAGCTATTTCGCGTGCAGCCACGGCAGCGGCTCACTTTTCTTCATTTGTTCGGAAACATCTCGCTTTTTCTCATTTTTAAGAAAGACTTTTCTCACTTTTCGCTTACGTGATTTGAGCCTTTTCGAAATAATCCGATCACAAGAAATCATGTTCAACAAACAGCTTCATGGAAGACAGAAGACGAAGGATTTAATGAGAATGGAAAATAACGGTGATATTACGACAACACAATGAGCGCACCTGTGTTTTCTTTAAATTTTGTAGTGGAATTGTTTGTCCACGATTTGTATACGTTTCTCCATTCTTGTTTGTCCACCAGGCCAAAACGAGTTATTTACAAACGAAATCAAAAAAACAAACAATGATCGTCAGTAGCACACCTGATTGTGTTTCCTTAAAAATTGGATATTATTGGACATTATTGAATAGTATTTTTTGAATATTATTCTTCAGAGGTTAATTATCTAATTTGCTTTTGACAGAATAAACCTTCATTTGAATTTTTTGTTATTTCTAAAATTTGTATTTGTTTGATGAAAAGATCTGGAATCCTCTCCAACATTCTGGAAATATCGCTAAATATGATAGCTTAACTGGACTCGAGTATTATTTCTATTTTGTTTCATTAAATGTGTTAAAAAACAAAGAATTAATTTTCGTAGTAAAGAACTTTATTGTATCTAAATACGCGTCTAAGACTGAGTTTAAAGTAAATTTTTTAGGTTCTATGTAATTATGTAATTTTTGTCTCCAAAATCCAAATTTTGCTCTTCATTGGCCTTTATTATAAAGTCAGTATTTTTAATCTCTTAGAGGAACGGTGTAGTAGGTAAACAGTTTAATTTTTAACGTGTAATTATTAATTATTTGAAATTATTTGAAAAAAAACTCACTTTATACTCGCCTCCTTTAAAGCTGGCTCGCTGTTATCCTTTTCTTTTCCAAGAATGAAACTCACTCCTCTCACTATTTTTAATAGTTAATCCACTCCCAATGGCTGCACGTGGCGCGCGCGCGTCCGCCTGATCACTTTTCAAATCACAACTTCCCGTATCGCGCGTATATCGACGTGTGCACGCGCGCCACTAAATGATATTTCCATACAAATATCGTTTACACGGCTATTATAGTTTTAACGACACGCAGCTGCGACACGACCATCGCACGACTATCGGGAAAAACATCGCGTTTTAATTATAAAATTTTAGTCGACGGGTAGCGCGACGATACGACGTGCTTCGCCGTGAAATAATAATAACAATAATCACCGTCCCTGCTGCGTCGAGAGCACGCCGAGAAGCACGCGTCATAATTAATACATATCCGGCTCCGCCAAAAGGAGCGTATTAAATCGATCACGCGAATACGCGCAGTACAGCCACATCTGTCCGTCCTTCCGTTCGCCCACGGCGGGTGAAAAATTCGCTAGCGAGGAAAATTATATTCCTCTCCGAGATTTTTTTCCCGTCCCGTCGACGCGGAAGGAGAGACGGATTTTTCGAAACGTCCCGTGCTAATCTCTATTTCGGTATAAGTTATAAATAAACGTGTAGTAGTTCCGACGTCACTCTCTCTCCCTCTCTTTCTCTCTACCTCTGTCTCTCTCATTCTCTCTATCGTCCTCCTCGCGTCGTCATTCTCCTCCGCATCGCTCCTCTTCCTCCTCTCATCTATTCCGACTCAAAGGTACCTTCAACTCCGGAATAGGCGCGTCGGGTTTAATTGCTGCCTGTTTCGTGCAATGCTAGTCGTTAAAGCCCACTCGCCGGGCCGTTTTATTAAGCGGCCTCGTCAAAATGTAAATTAAATGCTTTAAGTACGCGCGCGAGCACGTACTTTTTAGTTAACGCTGGCGAACGCTGCAAAGACTTATTTCACATACGGGAATCGCGACCTCTTCTCTCCTTCTCTCCCGACTGAACGACCGTTCGCCCTCTTGTCCGCCGTCGGCTCGTGCCGTCTGTTCCGTTTGTTATATAATTACGCGTGGCGGTCGTTTTGTGCGATTATTAGAGAAAATACGATTATTCGCCGCGGAGGTCCCATCAATTTGTTGCTCGCGCGCCCGCCGACCTGAATATCACGTGCGCCGTGGCGAAATCGCTTATGCGCATCCCTACCGGCGACGCGCGTTTTCACCGTTTCCGCTACGCGATGCGGAACACCGCGGTAACGGTATTTATTTTTGACATTCGCCTTGTGATATTCACAGCGAAAACTCGATTACCCGTACCGTTTTTCACAATACTCGTTCGAGAAAGAGGCGGGCGCGCGCGAGCCCTTGTGTACGTTCCGTTCATTCTCTATCCGTGAGTGTGTATATGTGCACGTATATATGGTATGTTTTTTCTCTTTTTTTTCCTCTCTCTTTTTTTGTCGATTGCGTAGCGTGAAAAGCCGAAATACACGCGAATGCCCGTCAACGCCGCTGTTGCCGGCGCTTTCTTGCTAACGTTTTGGAGCGTGACGACACCCGATACCGTATCGGCGGAAATGTAGCTAAACGGTCAACTGCCTGAAATCGATATTATTCGACCTTTTAAATAGCGTGTGAATGCAGAGATAGGTGCGATTAAAACGAATCAAGAACAGAAAGCGTGCGCGGGGGGGGGGGGGGTCGTGTTTCGTTTTCNAGTCGTGTTTCGTTTTCGCGTCGCTTTTCAGTAATTGCGGCGGAACACGAGGAAAAAGGAGCGGCCGAGCTTGAGAATCGCGTATAGAGCTTTCGCCTCGGTGAGAAAAGACGGTGATACAGAAGAAATATCTCACGATTCTCCAGGCTCCCTTTCTCTTTCTCCCTCGCTTGGAGGAACGCGAGACACCTTCGACCATAAAGTTTTTTAATAACGGCGTCTCCCCCTCCCCGGGGATCCCGGAAGCCGTCAACCATCAAAAACCGGCGTCTAATTATTTATCTTCGTCCATTCGCTCCGCGTGGATTTTATTGCGATCCGCGAACAAGGTTACTTCTCTTGGAGGGAGGATTTCACGGAACGCGTTATTGCAATTCCTCTGACGGGAATCGCTCACAGTATTCGAGCCGGCCCCGATTAAAAGACCAGGCGCATACCGCGCCGATTTTTCCGTGGTTTCGGTCACAGCTCTCTCTCTCTCTCTCTCTCTCTCCGTCTCGCACGAAATGAAAACACATTCCGGTCGATGTTTCCCGATTAGTTCATCGATTTTCCCGCTAACAAAGTGGCCAATCCCTCGAGTGTCACGCGATTCTCGTGGATCGATTAGGCAAACCGTCGCGACGACTCATCGACCTCGAGGACAAAAAAGGGGGATGAAAAAGAACATTCGGATTTCTTATGTTTTTAGACGACGGATAAAAAGCTTGGGTAATTCAATTTGGACGTTTCGCTTTTAGCTGTTCGTTAAATCGCGAAATCGTTAAACACGCGGAGATAAATCTCGACGCGTCGTTGTGGCCGTGCAACTTGTCGGCGCAAAAGCGTTGTTAATACTCATCGACGCTACGATATTTTTAACTCATAATTTCTTCGTTATATAAATACGTATATAACGCTAAAGTATTTATAGCCCGCGAACACTTTTTCTCGCTATCAGGACAGAGTGGCGCGCGCGAGGCTATTGTCGGCAACACACTTTGGCACCTAAAGGGTTCAAAGATAAGGCAAAAATTTGATAGAACCTATCAAAGGACCAGCTTTCGCGGGAATATCGAAGGAGATGATGTAGGGGGTGGAAGATGGAGATCCCCTAATATCATTTCGTCCTGTCACCGGCAATCCTCCGGAACGTCCTCTCGAATCGAACTGAGATAATCTGACTATAAAGCAGATTAGCATTTCAGTTCGTAGGCCCTTATCATAATTTCAAGTGACGCGTATCAACGACACGTGTTCTTGCGAGATCCGTCCGCGATAACTTGTTTATTCGTCGCTTACGATTTCGGCTACGGACGAGACGAGACGGACGTTTTCGACGTTTTCGCACAATCCGAAAGGATCCTGATACGCACGTCTGACCTGCGACCGACTTGATCTACTTACATAGCAATCTAAGGGCGTTCGACTCAAAACGACGACACACTAGACCCTTTCCCGGGTCGAAATTTTGACGTTTTCCGAGTCGAAATTTTTAATTCTACACTAAATCTTTAAGGGGAAGAAACGACAATAACTTTCTCATTGTAGCATCAAAAGAATAGAATGGAAAATCTTTGAGGATTAATGTGGAATTAAATTAGATTTAATGTAGAACTAAATTAGAATTAAAGTAGGACTAAAATTTCGACTCGGATATTCTGACGCCTTTAAAGACAGTCTGTTTAGACAATCTACAAACTAATAAAAACCTATAAATTTAATTAAAATAAAAACCCTTTGACATACAATTAGAAAATTAAAAAGAGATCGGACATTTAAGAGCTTAAGCATGAATCTCCAAATGTTAAGAAAAAATTAAAACATCTTTAAATTTCTTTTTTAGCATTTCGAGATCCACACTTACGTTCTACAATACTTTGTCTCTCTTTAATTTTTTTGATTAATAAAAACCTACTTTGATGGTACTGATATATTTTAACTTCTCCTTTGAACCTTTAATTCTACAGATTGAATTTTAACGCTACTTTCAACAATCTATTTTGACGTTAAAACAGCAAAAACAGAAATTTAATACATGATCAGGATTAAAGTAAGAATTGTATTATATTATTAGAATTGAAATTGAATATATCCTGCTACCTTAGTTCCTGCTACGTTCTAGAATTAAAGGTTTAATCTATGGCCAAAATTTCGACTCGGGTTTCCTCGCGTTCGTGATATTCGACAAAATAATGGTAGTAATAGTATCCGTTATGAATTTTGCCTTCACATTGTTAATATATTAATTGCATATATTAATTTTCCACCATTAATTTTCCACTATTAATTTTCCAAGCATATATTAATTGCCAACATTAATTTTCAAAATTGACGCAACGACGTCGCATCCCGGGCGACGTTCGGATATTCATCGCTTCCGTGAAAATTTTATAGTTTCAGAATGACGCGATAGAAAACATTCTCTACGAGTCTTCATTGTTACCCCAAGTGTGCCCGTAAAAACATTATCGGCGGGCCGCGCGTGAAAATTCCTCGATCAGAGATTCGAGCCAAGTCACTCTCTCTTCCTTCGCGCTCCGAGATACTGAAACGTCCGAGGCTGTTCCGTCGCGTATAATTTATCGAGATGTCGTGTAGGCAGATTGTCGGTGGCGTCGTCGGAGGAATTGCTATTGGCGAGCTCGACGGATTCGGGCCGAGAGAGTCCGATTTCTCGACGTCGACGGCAATCTAATTGATCGACATGGCCGTTCTGTATCAGGTACGATGCGCCCGAGTACGAAGTGCCCAGGAACAAATCCCGATATAGGAGCCGATTCATGCGTCACCGCGACGGAGACGATTCCGACGGCGACTCCCGGTCAACGGTGAGGTTCACGTCGTCGCGGGAGGAACCGTCGGCTTTGCGGGAGCGCGTCCTGGACACGGAGGACGCCGCGCGCGGGCCCCTTTCCGGCATCTTTCGCCTCACGGACTCACCGCGGGTCATGAAGAAGCTTCAAGAGTGTGAGCGTGCCGGCAAGAGGAAGAAGGAGGAACCGGCGAGCCAGCAAACGGTGGTACAGCAGCCCCAACCGCCCAAGCCTCAGGTTAGAAATCGCGCGCTTCCGAAACAAATTCGAGAGACTCGACGTCCCGAAGCCGGAAAGCGGAGACCCACGAGCCAGCTGGGCTCGCAATTTAGACGCGACCTCGCACTTCAAGCGAATCCGATAAATCGTATCGAACCACTCCGGCTTGGGACGTCTAGTCCTCCGATTATTTAGGTGTTCAGCGGTGCGCGATACATCCTGAAGTACTCGAATTCGTGATAACGCGGAAAGGAACGCGAATATAGTTTCGGAAAAATATCCGGTTTTCTCCTATTTTTCCACGAATTTTCTCGGCTTCTGTCGTAAGGACAGAAAAATTCACCCACCGAAAAAAGAATAAGTTCCCTAAGAGCTAAAAGCCAGCTATCTATATAATATAATATAACTGAAATTTGCTTACCAAACCTAATCTTTAGCTGTGGGAGCTAATTCTTTTTTTTTCCATATACGAATATGGTCATAAAAATTGGCTCCCATAGTTACAAACTAAGTCTGGTGCCTAAACAAACGAAACTGGCAACTAAATTTCAGTTATATGATACGAATAACTAGTTTTTAACTGTAGGAATTAATTATTTTTTTTCTATGCGTGTGATTAACTAAAACTTGTCGCATATATTTTTTTTATAAAGAAGATAAGAAGTCGAAAAAATCCACGGAGAAATTGGAAAAAAACCCGGTTTTCTCGAACTTTTCCGTGGATTTCTTCGGTTTTTGTTCTGTTGTGTCAAGAGTAGAAAAATTCCTTAAGAAAAATTCACGTGTATTCGTTTAAAATCCGCAACATCAATTTTTTTTCATAAAGAAGGCGCAAGAAGCTATCCGCAAAAATATTCGCGGATAAATTGGAAGTGCCGGTTTCTCCCCGAAACTTTCAACTCGAACAACACGTATCTGTCTGCCGCGAGCGATCAATGCCGAGATCTCTATTACCGTCGATTCAATATTATCCACACATCGATCCGTATAATATTGAAAAGCGGAGAAAAGTTGAACTAACTGCCGCGTATCCTCGGCCGGAGCCATAATTCCGTTGTTTGCATGAGTCGCATTTAACACGGTGCTTCGTTAACGAAAGTTCGAGCGTAACGTAATCGCTGTACTTTTGGTAAGTACATTTTCAGCATATCTCTTTACTCATAATGGCAAATATTTAATTTATCTCGTCGTGCGATCACTCCGGTACGACTCGCGATTATTTTTAGATCGTGCAAATATTTGACGGCCGCGCGCCCGCGCGTGCGATTTCGTTTGTGCACGGCAAGCCCGGTCTTCGCCTGCCGGCTGAATAATACAGGCGTAACGGCGTTTCCGAATGAAAGCGTAAAATTTTACATCGGATCTCGTTAACATTTGATGAGAAAGATAATTAGTTGCACCGACGCGAGATTAATAATTTATATATCCCGCGAATCGATCCGCTATGCGCCGCTTCTGCGTTGTTAAATCAAAATTTCGCGTAATCAGACTGAAAGCATGATTCAGATACATTCGCCATATATACATACAGAATACATTTTCATGCTCGTACATGAATACCATATATAAGGGACGCCTTTCTCCTTCGTACAACTCTTTCATCCTCGGCATTTCCTCGCTCCCCGACCTGTACAAGGTCGCTCGATTCCTTATATTGAGAATATTGATCTGCTTCCTTCCGCCTTTCTCAACTCTCGTAAACGTCCGCCACTGTTGCGATAGGTTTCGCACTAAAAACGCGACTATCCCCAGGATGCAACGCCGTTATTTCGACGGTCCGTACTCAGGAGCGTGGAAGACATCGGTAAAATCATAGTAAAGGGGCAAGGGATGCCGGGAAACGCGCACGATCTCTTGCGGTCGTTGTTCTAAAACTATTAACAAGAGGATATTCGTCCATCGTCATTGCAGTGCAAAGACGAGGACTCTAAATATTTCCGCCAAATGTGCTAAATCTGAATCGATCGACGAATAATCCTCGACTTGTTCTCTCGTTGCCTTACCGACGAAAAGCTCACTTTGAACGATCCATCTGTGGCTAGATTTTTCAAGAAAATTTTCAAACTGTTTTTTCAGAAAATAGATGCACCCTCTCTTTTTTTCTGTAATAATACGATACTGATATCCTTAAAAAGACGAATCGTGAGCTTTATTCGCGAATCTCGATCGCGAGGCAATTAACGAGCAATAATTAATTCGGGACAAAATTCTATCCGGTAATTTTACGTTCAGTCGCTCAACACGGAAAATATTTGAAGGGGCTTACGGAGCTTACATTGGAAAAAAGTTTCGTAATAGTCTCGACAAATATATTTGGTCGAGTGTTTCAGTGCAATATTTGGTAATTAATTTCAAGTATGGTAATAGTCACTAACTGTTTGGTAATAAACACATAATAATTGATTGAACAAATTCTTGAAGAAGTCGAATCAATTAAATTGTTTGGTAATTAATATCAAAGAACTTTATAGTGATTATCAAATTGTTTCACAATTATCAGAACATTTGGAAAGCTGTTACCAAATTATTTGATAATTCTTAATATTGTCCACATAATGTGGTAAGTATACTAAATAATATAGTTTTATTTAACAGATTGTTTGATGATACATACGACATAAATCAATAATAGTTACCAAACCTTGGCAAAAATATCAAACTTTGCTAAGGTTATTTGTTAGTATTCACCACATTTTTGGTTATATTCACCTTACATTTAGTTGAAACTATTTCATCAAAGCATTTGGTAACTACACAATAACAAATCTTATATCGAATTTAATACATTTCGCATATCCCAAACGATTTACTAAAATTTTTGTGTTAATTTAACACAAGGTGAATATATTAAAAGATAATACAAATATTACGTCAAAAATTAACATAAAATTAATACGATAATCGACATTGAAATATAAAATATGTGTTATTTTAACACTCATATATTGTTGAATATCGATATAACAGAAACTGTTAAGATAATATGAACACAATACGTTAAATTAACACACGGATATATTAAGAATTTAACACAAAAATTCTAACAAGGACCAATTTTAACACAACTACAAAGCACAAAATGTTTTTTTTACCGTGTATGACTCGGGCTTCTGTTGGTTATTATCAGATCTTTCTTTCGGTGTACTTACACACGTAGGGTTCTCTGTAATCCTGATTCCTCGAATATTTCTTCCCACGCGGAATCTTGTCGCGGGTTAGGAAACGTTCACGAATGGAAGCCCGACACGCGATTTCATCGCTGACCCGTGCTCATCGTCCTTCTCCCTCCTCGACATTTCGCATTTTAAATGTTGATGCAGTGCGATACGCTCGAAGTTGATCGAATCGGACGGTCGCGCACGTATCGCGCCATCCCATAGGCATCAAATGCAAACGCTCACTGGCTGGCGCGAAGTATATATTTTTTTTGTTTCTCGTTGCCCGCGAAAACTGTACGTACATTCCAATACCGGCGCGGATATATCGGCGGAATTTAATCGCCGCGTCCTGCTTATCGATATGCCGCGCACGGTTGTACGTCACCGCCGCTGCATCGATGTAATGGCTAGACGTCGATGATACAGTCAATTTACGAGCCGAGTTTCGATCAATTAACGCTATGGAATCGGTCTTGCATGCAGTTTTACGAAACGCACGAAAAACGATGTCACAGCGCGTCGTAACCGGACGACACCGTCAAAAAATATCCGGGCGAGCATTACAGCAGAAAATTCGACCGTGAGCGCGACGAGTGTTTACATGTTTACATCCGCGTTTTTATATAGGAATGTCGAATCTTTTTTGCTTTTTTTAAGGAGAATACTCTCCTTTGTTTTCTTTCTAACCTCGGCGTCCTCGGAATCCCGAGTCGTACTACTCGCGAGTCTCGGCCGCGAGCTCGAGTTGACTAGAGTCCCTAGAAAGCAGAGTCTGGCCACTCTTAGATATTTTTTCATTGGTCTGATCCGTATTGCTCTCAAAATGACAGAACAAATCAAAGTGCAGAGGGATCGCTTATTTGTTCAAAATAAAGTAAATTATTAATATGTTTATAATACGTTTGTTAATATTATAACAGATATTTTTAATTTTATATGAATGATACTCATTACATTGAATATATATAAACTTGAGTCATAACATGTGTGTACTTGAGTCATAACATGTGTGTACATTTTTCTAGAAACAAGCTAGTTTGTGTTAATCTGTTTAATATTAATTAAAAACCTATCCAGACAAACATATATAATCGCATGTTGCATGTACGTAAGGAAACGAATTTATAACATTTAAATGAAATGCACATGCAAAAACACAGTTGTGCGATGTAATTTATTAAACATATGCTATTTAAAAGCAGATTACATCGTCATTGTTTTACTACTAAAAAGGCATGGTTTTACTTTTAAAAAGGCACCTTTAAATAAAGTTTATTTTAATAATACTTTCATAATTAATTTTATAAATATCGTTTACATTATGGTAAGGTTAGAGAGTAAATAACTTATATGCATATTTGACTTTCTTCAAGAATATAGTATCAAATAGTTCCGTACTTGACATTTATCAAGATAATTAAACACCTTGCCATTTATTGTTTATTACTAACACCATTCACGTCTTTTATTACAACAGAAGCTTTTTAACTGGTGTCTAAACTAGACATTCGATATTTCGAAATATATATTACCTTCACCACTCATATACGCTATTCTGAGGGCAGTGGCCAGATTCGGTTTTCTAGAGGGACTCTAGAATTGACGGGCGCCCGTTAATTAATTAATTAAGAATACGACTCGATTGGACGCAAATTTGACGTGAATTTGACGACATCGTATTTGTTTTTGACAGTGATACACCTCCGCACTTTCGCGCAAGGAATCCCTTATTATGGCGGGAGAAATAAACGGATGGGATCGCACTCACCATGCTGCGTGACGGGCCGGTGCCGACGAACGAAATATATTCGATAAACGCGCATCCCATTGTTCGGATGTTTGCGGCTGGTGTTTAGTAAAGAGAGACGAAAGCGAGAAAGCTCAATGAACGTACAAAATACATGCATACAGTATCGGCCTCCTACGCGAGGAGGGGATCGTATCTTCCAATAGCCTACGACGACCTGTCGCCGAGTATTACGCGAAAACCGCGAAAACGCTCGACGGAACATTATGTGAATTTTGCGTAGCGTTAATTTTCTATGACAATTTCCCAGTAGATAGCTAACAATGTGTAGATAATACGTGTGTACATAGGATGTAGATAATAGCGAGAGAAGATAATGTATCTATCTATCAATCTATCTATTTATCCAATTATATAAAAGTTCGCCTGCTCTCAGACATTGTATTTTGTATGAAGCGCTGCGAATGGAATAACAATACACGGTTTTGCACTTTTCGTCGGGTTTCGTCATTACACCATCCACTTGATCCCGTATCACGCGTACCTGCTTGCGACGCGCGCTGCGCCGTTTCGTGTCGATCGCGCTACAGGTTACGCGTCGTAATGTGCATTTAAATGCACCTGCGACCTTGTCACAGGTCGCGATAAATCGCGCGCGCTCTCGATTGTAAACCTCGCACGCTCGGGGGCGATGAAAGAAATCGTCGTCGTCGGGTCTTGCGCGCGCGCGCGAAGGAAGACTCTCGGCGCGCATAATTCGCGCGAAGTTGGGCGACGAAACAGGGCGGGATTCGCGGCATTCGTCGTGACTAATTGTTTTTTAACGCGCAGGTGCAAGTGAGAAAGGTACCGAGCGCGATGGCGAGACAAACCAGCGAGGACGACGAGATCTCGAGGATCAAGAAGCAGAACAAGAACGCCGCGGCGGCCACCCACACCGACACGGTGGAGGAGAGACAGCCGACGGCGCCTGCTCCTCCGGTTCATCCGCCACCGAGGGAACTCCCGGAGCGGGAGGTCGAGGAACCGGTCAGGCGGCCGGCTATCGCCAGGTAAACGCGCGAGATCGCGATCACGAAGTTGACCGTACAAAAGTTCAGCCGAACGCGTCGATCTGCTTGAGACTCTCTTCGACGGCGAGCGAGTTCGTTTGTGTCGGACTCAAAGCGGATAATTAACAAATTAAAAGAATAATAATAACATTTTTTTAATTTATGATAAAGCATCTTTTGATTAAAAATGTAGGCGCAGTACTTATGAAAATACAAAAGAAGAGTATCCGATCGCCGTTACCGTTATATTAAAAAATTGCGTTATAAAATTAATAATAAAATACAGTAATAACATTGATACTAAAATTAAAAAATAGATAAAAACAAACAATAAATTAGTAGATACAAGCAATACATAAAAAAAGAAAAAAGTACATATATAATATGAAATAAATTAGTAAGTCGAGTTAAAGATGGCAGTAAGTGAGTTTTTAATGTTTGAAGACGCTCCATTAAAAAAAATCCACCTCAGAGATGAATATTCATTGGATAAGACACACAGTCTACCGCTAAATTTACCGTAGGAAGTCCTATGGCATTCCACATCAAACACTAGAGGATACCTAAAATATCTTCAAGAAACATTAAGTCGTTTCAGGACACCCGGACAATCCATAAAATAATTGAAAAGTTTAAAAGTGGAAAGTAGGTCAACATTAATTCTTCCAATTAATAGAGAGTACAAGTTTTGACCATATAAAAGAGATTGATAATTATGACAAGTAATAGGATTGGCTTATCCATTTGGGAAGCAGCCAATCTCAAAAATTGATGTTCAATACGCTCAATCAGGTTGAGATGAATTTCATAACATTGAGACCATATTACAAAACAATATTCAGTACCGAAGCGAACCAGAACAACACACAATGATCCAAGAGTATCCACAATTTTAAAATGCTCGATAGAATTAGAAAATTTAAAAGGATCACGTGGGAAGAATAAAAGGAAAGAGAAGCGTTACGTCCAAAAAACCATATCGCGAGATCGACCGATAATCGAGCGGGCTTCTGCCGGAAGACGGAATGGCAAACATTTCACCGGATTAATCCACCAAGGCGATGCGCTGGCGTAACCGTCGACTCCGTCCACCGGCGTCGCAACGTCGAAACCGCGCTCGAGAGGTGAACGCGACGCCGGGTCGGGGAATCCCAAATGAAAACATCCTTACTCGGCTGCCTTAACAACCGCGGAGTGCGATGATAAACTCGCGCGTCCTCCCAAAAGGGACGAAAGACCGACCGGGGCATGTTTGTTCACGCGGATATTAATCACGTCAGTGGTAACCGCGAGATTTGCAATCGCCAGCTAGTCAGCCGGCCGGCAGGCGTTCGTTCGTTCGCCTGGGCCGGAGCTAGTGTCGGACTTAGTGTCGGAGTTCATAGGCAACGTCGTTGTTAAACAGCGCGAGCAAGTAACTTCACGTTGAGTTGTGTTATTAACGCGGTTGTTTGAAATATCGTTGCTCGCAGGAGAACTTCGGCGGAAACTCATGCTCCCCCCGCGGCCAGGAGCGCCTCGTCGGACTCGAGCACCGGCTCCGAGAGTTCGACCGGATCGGGCATCCGCAACACGGGCGCGCCCTTTACGGCCGAGGAGATGAAGCAGAAGTACCTGTCGAGGGCGCCGCCGACCAACACTACCACCACCCTGTCGACCGGGCCGTCTGTCACCTCCACGACCGGCAGGGAGTCGAACATCAGCGCGGCGACGACCAGGCCGTTTCAGAGTCGTTTTTTAGGCGCAGGTAAGAAGTTTGTCTTATTATCTGTGCTAATCTCGGTAGATTTGGCTGACAAACGACGACTCGAATGTAAGATTGCGCGAGAGGCTTCGTGATTTGGCCAGGAACAGTAGATTAGGATACTGATAAATCAATACAATTAATATTTCGACTTCGACTCACCAGGTCTTCGTTTATTCAATGCAATCAGCAAGCGTTCTTGTCTTAATCTTCGAGTCGGTCTAAGAAACGCGAGCGAGAAAGACAGCTCTCGTTTCCACGATGGTTCACTTTACACATCTCCGCGTTTACTTAGCCACGATCACCAGCTTTTCTCTGTACTATCGGTGACAATAATAACGTAGGCTGCGTTCGGAAATACACACAGTGTGCACACACTATTAGCCGCTCGGAAACACTGAATGTGGCTCTCAGTGTGCGTTCATGTGAGATTTCCGGAAACGTACAATCACATAGAGTGCCATCAAACCACTCGACGAACAGGGGGTGTCGATGTGAATCGGTGTGTTACTGTCTACTTACCTGTGTCATAACCTCCTCATTGTTGTTAATCTTGTCATAACAGAAGAAAGAAACAATGTATAATAATATTACATTGATAGAAGTACATGTGTTTAATTTGGATTGGAATTTTTCAAACGTTCCCTTGGGGTAGTCCGGGAACGCTAAACACCCAAGGGTACACAGTACCCCCGTTACTTTCCCACTGAAATCACGAAAACACATTGAGAGAGATATTTCTGAACACAGCCATATCACGATCCTAACACGTGGTATATCTAGACAAAATATTATTTGGCGGGCCGTGTCATATTTTTATTTTCGAAACTCGCTTATACGAGAATATCGTGAGAGGAGAATTGTGGAGGATAGTGATGCGAATTCCATTTTTGATAATCTCGATCTCTTCATCCGACGAAATGAAAAATTCGAGATTTACTTCGCTGACGTGGTATTTCAAACGAGACACTTATGCGCGAGTCCTCACGGAGGAAATAATTCCATTGGTGTAACTGAATTTTCCGTTGTCCGGGGACCAAACGAAACTCGATTGTAGGGACAGAAAGATTCATGCAGAAGGAGGTTTCCGCTCAGTCAATTGCTCGCAGTTAACCGAGTTTTAATACGGCTGAACGTTCATACTGTTCTCAGTCGCGGTGGTAAAAGTATCATTTCTCGTCGCCGAGTTTTCATTTGATCCCTATTTAGTTGCAGGAAACTGAATTTCCTTTCCGTGCTGTTATAAATTCAAAGTTAAATAATACCTGTCTGTCTTCATTGAAATTACTCGACTTGTTAATTTACTTAATTTTACGAAAGTTTAACGATAAAACGCTTCCTTTTATATTCCCGATTTCACGTCGATTAATTCTTTTTTCCACCGAGAAATCTCGAGTTTTTGGAGACTGCAAAAGAGAAGATAATAACGATTTAAGTAATTGATAGCGGAACAATGCGGAGCGAAGTGTGTGCAACGTCTGAAAGGATTGTGTGCCGAATTCGTCTTCGTGTACACGTCACAGAGAATTAGGAGGAACAATACAACCGGATAGTAATCGAGGGTTTGACCCTTTTATAGCAGACGAAACTGGGAGCTCTATCCACGGCACGTCCCAATTTCCGGTTGTACTCCTATTACCTATTATTTACACGAAGGGAAACGAAAGCGCGTTTCTGCTCGTTTCTCGCACGCCAATTTTGTCTAGGCTCCATTGTACTTCTCAGCACCCTATCGAGCGCCTCGCGGTAATTGAATGTACGGACAAATTTGCGTTTAATCTTTCGCTCTCGGAGAGTTCGGGTGTCTTTATCTGCACGGGAAACACTTTTCCTCGAAAACGCGAAATAGCAATGTCCCAGCTACGGGTGTGTTTAGCGTAACATTCGACGTTAAATAACGAATAACACATGATGTTACCTCAGCATTAAGATTGCGAGTGTCACTCTCAGGGTTAATATATATATATATATTAACCCTGAGAGTGACACTCGCAATCTTAATGCTGAGGTAACATCATGTGTTATTCGTTATTTAACGTCGAATGTTACGCTAAACACACCCGTAGCTGGGACATTGCTATTTCGCGTTTTCGAGGAANCGATATTCCCGTTTCGTCGAACACTCTTTTTACGGGCGGGACAATATTCGAGAAGAAATAAAACCCGAGGGAAGCGCGTGTACGAACATGAAGTGGAAGTAACGGACATCGCGCCCGGCGTAAAAGGTGTTTCACATCCGATCGTGAATCTCCGCGTACCTGCTGCGGCTACGAGCCACGAGTTCGCGAACACATGCGCGCTTGCTAATCCCGTATGCGAAGGGTGCGCGTAAAATGCAGCTGCACATAGCGGTTACAGTCGTGTTACACAGCGTTGCAATTCGCAACGGCGCATAAACGGGGCGACACCCGGGTGTGCGAGCGAGCCTCTCTCGCTTCGCGCGCGCGAGAAAGGCGATACTTCAGATTCGAAGGCTGAAATTCGCGCCGGCGAGAGCGGCGCGACACGGTAATTGCATTACGCATTCAGCGCTCTTAGTTAAGCGCGCTGTCGGTCCGCTTTTCCGACGTTCCGGCTCCACGTCACATCCCGCGCCCACGTGTTAAGTCGGAGGCGACGTGTTTCGCCTACGTCGAGACACGCGGACGTGGCGATATTCGCTCACGTCGGGACCGCTGTCAGCCAGTCGATATGATCGGCTCGTTTTTGCATCGTATTTCCGTCAACCGCGATCACGTAGGCGGCATTAGCCCACCCACACTCCCCCTGCACCTGGAATCTACGCAAATGCGCGTGACGCGACAGGTACGCCTGCCTCTCGCCGTTTCTTCCTCGTTAAACCTAAACGCGATATTTTGGCGAAACGTATCGTGATCTCGGCGAAAGACGAGGGGGAGACATTTTTCCGGGAATTCTTCCCCTTAAATATATCATCAACGATGCCAAATACACCGTTGATTGTGACGTCATGAGAGTAGAACGTTCAGTGTGATTTTACATATCATTTTTCCGATTCGCCAAGTTTAAACTCAAAATATCGCGCGTTACTGAAGCTGACGTCGAAATTCGTCTATTTTCAGGTAATCGTGCGGCCCCACCACCACCAATCCAAACGCCACGAGAAGAGCCGGCCCCGAAGAAGAAGGAGGAAGAGGAGGACGATGACGAAGAGACGAGCAGCTCGTCCGAGGAGACGGAGTCGGATACCGAGGAGTCGGAAACGGACGTTCATCCGCCCAACGCTGTTCCGTCCTCAACCTCCAGCGTTCCACAGGATCGTCAGAGGAATGAATCCGCCATGGCCCGCACTGACATAGGACCTCTGCTCGCTCGTAGCGCCGAGGCTAGGAGGGGAAGTAAAGAGGATTCGCCTTCCACCAGGCAAGTATCTCTGGTTTATCGAGACGTCGTCAGACGATGGACACGGAAGTCCGTCGTTTCTCTTGCAGTCCTCTTCGTCTCTCTGTTCCTCCTTCTCCTCTTAACTCATTCGCTGCGTACGACCGATATATCCGTCGCTGAAAAGTGACTTCTCAATCAGCCATAGTTATGCGAGAAAGATCCAATCCACATGGTGCACGTTTCGAGAAAAATAAAGACGAAAATTTGATATGATTTAAAAAGTACAAATAACACTGAGGTTCTTCGTAATCGTAATCAAGAAGTCGGGCATAGTTCACTTTCCGACAAGCTTAACCCTTAAAAAAATAGGTAAAAAGAAACAACTGGTAAAAATGGCACGACCAGTAGAAAATGAAAACCGTTTTTAATTAATTTTATACGTCTGTGAAACTTGAATCGTTTTGTTTTATGTAGAAAGACGTACCCGTCGGTAATAAAATCTTAAAAATTATAATTTTGTGGGCCGAATCTTGCATAACTACGGCCAATTGGATACGTCATGTGTATACGTCGTGGAAAATCGTTCGCCATTTGCAGACTCTGTATACGAACTGCAGCTTGTTCGAATTTTTCGGTTAGAATTTTCTTTTATCGCTCCGCTTCAATATCATACAATTGAATACCGTGCCGCGCACGGCGTGCACTTTTAGCTGGAGCGCGCCGCAGCGAAAGGGTTAAAGTACCTATCTCGTAGATCGACGGTAGTTTTTTCTTCGAATACGTTCGGTAAGGACGCTCTCGAGTAACCGACATTGGGAAAAGTATCGTTCGATATGAATTGGCAATATCGCGTTTTCGCTGCGAGGAATTACCGCCGAGTTTTCGGCCCGAGCCTCCCTCGTGCTATTCCCCGCGTGTTTACTCGCGCTCGTTACGAGCGTCGGTACCGCCGGCGCCAGTCACGCATCCCGGCGCTCCTCCGCCGCATCCGGGAGTTGCCGCGCACACTCGCGCTGAATTTCGAAGCGAACTCTCCCCGACGCTCCCGCAATCTCCCGTTACAGACTGAGGGTGGGTTAAAGAAACGAGGAACGGTCGGGGGAGACAGAAAGAGAAAGAGAGAGAGAGGGGGGAGGTAGAGGAAGGGGAAAAGAGAATAGGAACAGGGAGAGAACGGAGGGGCTCCGTAAGTGCTTCCCGGCCGGGCCGCGACTCTCCGGCTTTTGTAAAAGAATCACGTGGCCTGCTCCCATCGCGCGCTACTATCAGAAACTTTCCACGTACCGCTGCGGGAACTGATTAGCCGTTCAGCCTGGCGATGAATTATAATATTAGGACGCGCGAAAGCTCGACTGCAAGGCAGCGGCCTAGCGCTCGCTCGCATTCGAGCGGCACGAGCGTGTGATCAATTTCCGCTTTGGGAAATTGAGACCGATATTTGTCTCCGTCGATTGTTAACCCTCGAATAACAAAGTTCATGCGTCACACGTATAACAAGGTCAATCGAATCCGACCGGTAGAAGCATTTTGTAGTTTTTCCAACTAATTTTGCCGACTAGGTAACACTTTTCATTCTCACAATAAGTTGGAAAATATTTAGAAGTAAATAAAATATGTCACAAAATATGTGAAATGCCTGAAATGTAGAAAACATTGCAATATTTATTTGGATGGAAATCTTTAAAAATCATCTGTGAAATATCCAACTTATTAGTTTTCTTTAAGAAAAAATGAATATATAATAAAATAATATATAATAAAGAAATAAAAAGAGGAAAAACTTTGAAAACAATTTTATTAAATAAATAAAAAAGAGAAAATTGTCCGCTTTTCCCTTTAATTAGTAAAAAAAAATTAAAACCTATTATCGTTGTTGATTTATTACAAATACTTTGCTCAAGAAAATAACAAAATAATCGAGAAAGTGACGTTAATAACAAAGTGGCCGCATTCGACCGGGAAAACGCGCCGGTAAGGGAATTAAGCTTTATACCGGGCAAGACAATGTAGTCCCACTTATTTTACACTATCAGTCGATGCGGGAAGACTGACTTGAATGAAAGATTTACGAAACCGCAACACGCTATGTTTCACCAGCGCGTCTACAGAAGCTGGAATATGGGTCCGGTCGGATCCGACCCAATCTTGTTATTCGAGGGTTAATATTTCAGATTAACATCGTAGTCTCCACTCATTCGTCCGTTCATCTTACGCATACATGGGAGCTTCAGGCGGTTCGGGCGAACGAACGTTTAATTGGACGCACCGTCGCGCTCCAAGCGAGAAATCGCAAAGGCCGTAATTGTTATTCGCGCGACGCGATCGAAAAAGAATATTCCTGATCGCGATCGAACTCGGCGGCCTTCGGAAACTCCGACCGGCTGGAAATAAAGCGAGATCACGGGAGCTCACTAATCGCATAAGCTCGCGCCTTAATCCCGCGCCGAGAAGAGGTTCTCGAACGGTCCGGTAATACTCGGGACAACGTGAGACACACACGTGTGTCACGATCGCGCGCGTCTCCGAATAGAAAAGGAATGAAAGTCAGAGAGAAAGAAACACGCGGGAAGAGAGAGGAAACGAACGGCGCGACGTCGTCGTTCGGTCGTGCGGGGAGCGTCCACGCAGAGTTGCCATAAACTGGCCTTAGCCGCATGATGGGAAGACGCACACAAGCGCGTGCCGCGTTCCCCTCATGCGGCTGAGATCAGTTTATGGCAACGCTGCGTCGTGGGCGCAATCAGGAAAAAGCAGCAAGCTCGGGCGAAGCCTCCCCCTTAGAAGTAGCAGTAGCGTAGTTCGAGAGAGTCCCGAGAGAAAGGAGAGAAAGTCCGACCGTTCACTCGTGTCCCAGGTATTCGTCGCCGAGGGGGAGCCCCGCGCATTCCGTGACGAGCCCGACGATGACGACGATGACGAGTCCGGGCGGCGGCGGCGGCGGCGGCATTGGCGGCGGCGTTGGCGTGGGCGTCGCGACGTCGACGGCCACGCCGGGCGGCTACACCAGCAGGTTCGTAGCTCAGCACGTAGCTCACGGTCAGACTCACGATCAGGCCACTTCTAATAATTCCAGTAACCCCCTCGACTGTAATCGTTTTAGGACGTTTAGTGACGGTACCGACGTAAGATCGGCCGGTCGCGTCGAGGACGATATAGTAATCGCGGCTACTACTACTACTACCACTACTATTACTGCTACTACTACCACTACCACTACTACCACTACAATCGCGGATTACGCTTTTAACGCCGACTACGGGGACGCACTGAGGCAGGTTATACCGCCACCGACGAACACTACCCCGCAAACGGACGGTATTACGGACACCGACAACAAATCGACCACCTCATCCTCCTCCCACCTCGCGATTAGCCCCGAAAGTCTCATGGAGGGTAGCCGCGGTAGTCGGGTTGCGAGCGTGGCCGAAGACGACGCGTTAGTGGACGGTCGTTCGGGGAACGATGAGGTCTCATTGGTGAGCGGTCGCGACCGGCATGAAAGCGTCGCGACCGACGACGACTCCGCGACGAGGACGCGCGACACCGTCATGCCCGAGAAGCGTGAATCCGAGGACACGCCTGTTCGGGCGCCGCTCGAGGATGATGTGAGAAATGCGAGTGTCGTCGAGCGGTCCGCGTCGGATCTCTCGAGTCTGTCCGCCGAGACGATCGACCAGAGCAGAGGCCGATCCAAGTCCAAGGACTCCCGAGGCGTGTCCGAGAGCTCGAGCTCCGTCAGCGGGCGAACAATGTCCGACAGCGAGTCGGAGAGCGATTCCGAGAGCGACTCGGAGGACGAGGAAGTGGAAGAGGACGACGAGTCTCGGGACGAGAATTGCAACTTGAAGAAAGAGAAGAAGGAGGAGCGCGGGGATTCGGACGACGCGAGCGATACGGAGAGCGAAGACTCCTCGAGCTCCTCCGACACCGACGGGGAGGCCACAGTGTTGAGCGTCAGCTCCAACACCCGCGCCGACAGCAGTCTAACGCAATCGGACGACGTGCGCTACGAGAGGGACCTGAAGCGCCGCAGCGCCTCGATAATCGACGAGAGGAGTATCGAGGAGATGTTCGACGACAATGGCTGGGTGATCACCGAGCAGGATCTGCAGGCCGACGTGCGAACGGTGTCGGGCTTCGGATCCGCGAGCGATCCCATCGATCGGCCGGCCGATCAACGACAGACTGAAGACACCGCCGGCGACGAGCCCAGCGATGCAGCTGGGACTCGTCCGGAGGACGAACTCATTCCTAAAATCGCTGAGAGCGGTCTCGACGTCAAGATCGCTCCCTCGAGCGAACAACGAGCACCCGAGGAGACACTTCTGCCGAGGAGCCGCGTATACAGGCAAAGCAGCCTCGGCAAGAACGGCTGGCTGGTGTCCGACGAATCCGAGAGCGAGTCTGACCGTGCGACCTCGCCGACTGAAGCCCCCTCCGATGTCGTCGACGCTAAGATCGGAGGTGTCGCGGGGCCGATTGAGGGCGAAGTGGTTCGAGAAACCGGAGGGGGCAACATCGATGACAACGGGTGGGTGATTCTCGAAGGTGGAAACGACGAAGACGACGAGGATGACGATGAGGACGACGACGTAGTCGGCGAAGACGCGGGGGACCGCAGCGCGGAGAGCACTACGAGCGCGACTCGTTCCCAAACGACCGACCTCGTAACGAAAAGTAACATCGAGAACGGCGCGTTACTCGCGAACGCTACCCAGTCGAAGGGCACTGAGTCGCCCGGCGAGCACGAGGGAACGCCCGGTACCAATATCAGTATACCGATGCAAATGGTAACCACCGTCTTCTGTGTGTCCGTACTGTGTTACAGCGTTCTAATGAACCTCATCCTGTAATTCGTCGAAATCTCTCTCCGCAGACACACGTACCGCGGGTCCTACCTACCTTCCTCCTGTTGTCCTTTACACTCTCTCTATCATATTATTTGTCTCTCCATCTCTCTCTCTCTCTCTCTCTATCTCGCGTTGTCTCGGTTGTCGGTGTTAACGACTGTGGACCTTTACACGAGCACAGACACTGTAACGAGGACTGCCTCGCTGCGAGAGTGACGACGCAGCGGTCTTCCAGTGGAACGCTCGATCCAATATTTGCTCCTTTCGAGAAGCTGGCGCGAAGAGACATCAATTTTATTCGTTATTCTGCGAACCGGAACTCGTCGGATTGTGACTTTACGCCGAACGTAACTTTCGCGTAGACTTTCAATCCACGGATCGCAAGGTGTCCGCGATCCAGCACCGAGTTTAGTTTCTCACAAATTTTGGGGATTGTCCGATCCTCTACGGAATGAGATGAAAATTTTCAGATCGAGCTTTCCCATTTCTCTCTGCCGATTGATCCGCGCGCGGCATTGATTAAATCGCGTTCTCGAATTCCGGTTAATGTTAATTAATTTTAATCGGATTCCAATTAATTTCCCAAAATTAAACATTCCGGTACCAGGGAATCACGAATCGGTATAACATCGATTATGTAATACGAGAGCATAGCGCGCGGAAATTTCGGTAACGCAGATAACGGTTACGACAGGACAAGAGAGAGAAGAGCATGTGTAGGACCGACGCGTGAACGATTAACGGAGAACGTTTATGAACGTGTAGCTATCTATCTATACGCTGTATATCGTGAATATATTGCATTTTATACATTGTGATATAGTCGTATGTGCGACCCGTGCGCCGCACATCGTTCCTACGTTGATCCGCGACGCGTGTAAAACCCCGCATTGCTCAAATACGTGGCTTCGTGTTTCACATGTACGCAACATATATCGTCGTCGTGTCCGACAGCGAAGCACTTTTGAGATTCGCGCTTTCTGAGCTTTCAAGCCGTCCCCGTTCCGTTTCGAAGGAGCCAGTGAGAAACGGTTGTCGGCGGCAGCCGCACGTGGCCAGGTGTCGTCGCCACGTGGGTTGCCCGCCGTCGTACGCGCGCCGCATTCTCGTCTCGTAACTTTTTTTTATTTTCTTTCTCGCGCTTTCTTTCTCTCTCTCTCCTTCTTTCTCTCTTTATCGTTCTCTCTCTCTCTCTCTCTCTCTCTCCTTAGAGAATAGGCTTGCGTCAGTTTGTTGGTGTGGTAAATAAACTGCATTTCTTTGTGATAACTCGTATTATTTATTTCCCTGTCAACCGTCCTCTCAGTATCGGCGTGATAACAAAGTGTCGGATCCCGCCTGCAAATTCTGTTCGTTCTCTCGTCCTCTTTTCACTTTTTTTTCTCTCTTTTTTTTTTACTCTTATTGTTCACCCATCTTCGTCACACCTTCTCTGTCGCCCAGAAAGCGATCTTCCCGATTTCCCCAGATTTTCGTATAATTTTCCCGACTTTACGTACCTCGGTCTCCTTGTCCACGCGTGTAACCATTGTCGGAAGCGTTGCAACGAAAACGAAATACGATATGTATACGAGGAAGAATGCATATTTATTTATTGCACACTAACAACAAACGATACACGTTCGCGATTCGCGTCATCAAGAGAGAGAGAGAGAAAGATCGGCGCCGACGTCGTTGAGGGATGACGATGAGGCAGATGTGGATGCGGCTATCCAGTTCGTACGTGCGTTTCGGAGGGTGCTCTCTCTTTCTCTCTCTTTGTCTCTCTTTCTCTCTCTTTCTCTCTCTCTCTCTCTCTCCCTCTCTCAATTCTTAGACTATTCCTCGGAGCAAGTATCGAGATCGGGCGAGACACTGTTTCGTTAAAGACGCCGAAGTACTCGCGGCGTTGTTCGCGCAGAGAGTTTTAATTGCACCACGACACCGGTTGCCGATTGTTGCACACCTCAAGATACACGCACTCGCTCTCTCGATCCCCCGGCTATGTTATCTCGAGGAGAGACAATCAGATCTGTGTGCGTGTGCGGGGATGGTAGTGGGACACTTCGGCTCTGCAAGTAGGTACAACACGAGACTACGGGACATAAATTCGAGGACTACTGCACCTCCTGAGACGGCAGATTCGCGCTCGCGCGAGCGGCAAATTATTGTTCGCAAAGTTCGCGACGAGCTGAGCGAACTCCGCAGCGAAGTCTGCGTCTTACGATAACCTGTGATTAACCCGTCTCTCATCGCGCGTTTGTAAATGACATTTGCGTATTTTAGCGAAATGCATAATACGCACGAGAACGAAGTATCATAAACAATTCGAAGTTTTACCTCTCTCTCTCTCTCTGTCTCTCTCTCTCTCTCTCTCTTTCTCTCTCTCTCTCGTTGCACAATTTATTCATTGTTCTGTAATGGATACCTTTTGTGGTAACCCAATCGTTATTATACTTTTCAAGCGTAATGGCTACAGTGGCAACAATAACGGCGAAACTTTAGTTTCCGTAATTGTACACAGAAGAAAATATTTCTTTGGATTTATGGTACACGTGTTTATTTGACTTATTTTGCTTAATATAAAAAATATAATTTGATATCAAATATCATTTTGTTTGAACGAAAACGTTGTTTCACTAGCGTAAACTATGTTGTTTGATAGAAAATACAATATTATTTAGAGAAAATGATTAATTTAGTTTTCAACAAAAAAAATTACTTCATTATATGCTAAATATTGTCCCATTGAAATAGAAAAGATTTTTCTCCTTAATATTTTTCTAACACAGTGTTATTTCTTCCAAATAATTTATTGCTTGTGACAACTATTGTAATGTTTATATGAAAAAATACAAAAAAAATATGTTGTTTAATAAAAATACTTATGCTTTGAGAAAGCCTGTTTGTTGAATCAAATATTCGATTGTTAGCTCCATTCCTAAGGATAAATTTGTTTCAATGAAAGAAATTTCACCATATCCAAAGGAATCTTTTTCTCTGTGTAACGTTGATTCATTACGGTTACATCATTACAGCGTCATCCGATACGGCAATTGGTATTAATTAACCAATTTTTTTCAGAGTTGCGAACAAAGTAGTCAATTTTGTTTCGAATTGCCGCGTAGAGGAAAAAAAATAGCCGCGTGAGCGGAAATAGATTACCGCATAACGCCACGCGGTATTCTTAGCACGTTGCACACTTCGCTCCTCCGTGGTTATAACGAATCGGCAGTGTCGAAACTTCACCAGGCCTCTCTCACACACAGCTGCGTTTCGCGAAGAAGGAGAGAACGTAGAACCATCGATCCACGGGCGCAATCTGATCTAGCAGTTTCGTAAACTGCAAACTTCTTACTTCGTGACACGTCGGTTCTACCGATGCACTGGGGCCCGACCTAATACGGGCGAAATACGAACTTAGTTGGGTTCAGTGCAAAGTCATACAAACCAGGCGCGCGATAAACTATGTCTATACCAAAGTTTGCGGACATTCATGAACTTTCTCGAATTCGGGGTGAGCGAACCTACCCCACCCTACCTGCACAAACATTGTTTGACGCAATCCGAAAATTTCATCCGCATCGTGCGCGGTTCGCCATATGCATCGTTAACTCCGCCCTACGGGATGTTAATTGAGCTTTAATATTAGCTACATCGGAATTTACATTCTTCCGGTTATCTGCGATTAATCAATAATCAATAACCTGTTGCGAGCAGTTCGTTCGACGGTTGCACGATCGTTGTGTCTCGAAATCCGCGGGCCGCGCACGCGCCGGACGGAAACCAAAGCGGAGGAGTTCGCTCGAGTCTTTGTTTCTCGAGAACGAAACGGGGTCCGCAGCACGATTTCCCAAATCTTCCCAAATTAGCGACACACCCCTTTCCCTCCTCCCTCCTCATTTGATAATTTGAGAGAAAATAACGGCTTCAACTCCCCGGCTTCTCGATAACAGACACGCTTGCGCAATTAAACGTGCATGATGACGTGCGTATCGTGCGAATCACAGTGGAACACGTATCCTCATAATCACCGTCATCGTCATGTCACACAGGATGCCTCACGAATCTGTGGTGAAAAGTGCGACGCATCGGTGGACGCCGATGGTTGCACTCGCCCATGGAGCTGGGATCGAATTAGATCGATGGCCGTTTCGTAAGCATAGGTTCTCTCCATTTCTTTCTCGAGTTACAAAGCCAGAAATAATAATGCCCAACAGCAACAACGTCGCGACCAGTACCGCGATAAATGCGACGACGTCTTGTTTCTGTTTACCTCATCTAGATCGCTCATTACTGACGACGTTACGCTTAACTCGTTCCGCGAGTGTACAGACCACACCACGAAACGCAAAGAAGTTTGCGCTCAGATATTAACTATTTTGCTCATCACCTCGCAGCTTATCTCTCTCTCTCTCTCTCTCTTTCTCGTCGAGAACTTCCGAAGAACCTTCTTTACGCAACGTCAATAATTTCGTATATTTTGTACAGCTGGAGGCTTCCTGCGATCCAAGCGATAAAACCAAGAGCTTAATCAGTAGTTTCACCCAACGCTACCTGTGGTGTGCGTCTAACTATGAGAATAACACCCGTGATCTTGACGCTGAAGTAACACCATAGATCTCTTAGGCCTACGTCACGAAAAGATTGTAAAAGTCGTGATTACTTGCATTTTTTGGTCTTTCACGAATTATTAAGTTTGCTAGCAATTTTTATTTATTGTCTTTTTATATAGAGAGAGTTGGTGGGTTGTCGCCAAACGGAGAAAAATAATTTTGCTATTACAGCGAAGCCACATATTGTTATACTGCATATTCATTGCAACAGTGATAAAATTTAGTTGGCATAACGAAATCAACGAATTATTCGGAATTAGAGCAGAAATTGCAATTTTGCCGCCAAGATAGATAATATTCTGCTGAGTGAATCTGTCCTTAGGACGCGTTAATGTGCTGTTAGAATGATGTTTTCCTACGTTTACTAATTTGTTCTTAAAGCACAATAATTTGCAAATTTGGCAAAGTAATCCAGCGAATGGCACTTAGTACTCTAGCAGATAGTTTCGCTGTCCACACAGTAACTGACAGATTTTCCTGCGACGGAATAAATTTGCTGCGCCAGCAGTAAATCATTTTTCTCCGTGCAGCAAATCAATTATCTTGTTGAATGTCAGACTGATAATAATAGTGGCCACACGGACTGATCTTTTGTCTGAATAATAAAGTAACAGGAACGCGGCATAGAATCTTGCACCTAACATGAAAGAAAGAATAAGCAAAAAAGAACGCGTGTAGGTCTCGCAGGCCTAACATGTTACTGTCAGGATTAATCATTCACGACGCACGAAGATCATCGTACAACGTACAAAAAAAAGAATCTCGTCGTATACGTCCGAGCGGTGTGCAGCTTCATGATATACGATATAACACAATAACCCGAGATACGCGAGAACAACGTCGTCGTGCGGCGCGTTAAGGAGGGTCGCGGGTGGGCAATCAGATGCAAATCTCGTCTCCTCGCGCGAGCTTAATCCCATAAAACGAGACAGCGGCAGACCGCGCTGGGCCAGGCAAAGTCTGTCAGACCACCGTGTACGTGTGAAAAGCAGTAGTTCCTTAACCTCGTTACTTCCGCTCCCTCCGAACTCATTAGCCCAGGCAATTTGCGGCGCGCGGCCCTGATATCGCGCTTTTCAAAACGTGCCGCGGCCGCTCGCGCGCGGAACACGAGCGCGTATGATACGCGCGTGCAATTGACAAATAAATTGTCTCGCCCGAGCATGCCGATTACTCGATCGCCGACTCGCTGAGCCCGCAATAATGTCACGTATCTTCCGGAAGATTATTTCCTCGCGCTTTCTTCTCCTCGAAGAAACGACGACGACGACGATGATGAGTCCCGTACTGACGCGAGAAGGCGCATGAAAGCGAAATCGAGCCGCTGATGAACTCTATTATCACGTAGGCACTTTCCTCCGCTCGGGATTTTTTCCTTTTCTTTTTACCTCGTCTGAGGTTTTAGAATAGCGCGCGTTATAAATATTCGTGCACATTAAAAAATTGTGTGTTAGAAACGGTCCGTTGAAATTTATATGTTTCTCTAACAAGGTGAATATGTTAATTTAACATATATTTGTGTACTTTTTAACATATTCCCCGTGTTAAAGTAACGTAAAAATTTTTAAGAACTGTTTTTACATAAAATTTTTTATTGTGTACATATATATATATATAATTTTTTCTTGCTGTCCGTCCGTGTTCTCTCGTCGATAAATGTTTGGTTACACGATATCGCGTTCCGCGTTCGCTTGTGCACCGTGTAGCCTGACTAGCGGCACGCACGCACGCACGCACGCAGCCCGAAAATAGCTCGATGCGAGTCTCACGAAAATACGACCACGTACGTTATATCCCCGGCCACTCTCGATCCGCTGAGTATCGTCTTTCCGCGTGCGTGCCGAGGTCAAGGCACTTTCACGGACCATTCTTTCGGCGTTCCCGAGTTTTCGCGATTGCCCGAAACCTACTGGAGTTTGACCCGCGAATGGCGACCGAGTTGATCGCGGAGAAGAGCCGTCGGTCGCTCGAGAGCGGCTCGGAAATGACTGCGCTCGTGAGCGATGAACAGATCGAATGTGGCGTTTTTGAATCGGCAGTTGACGAAAAAAATGTTAATAGCAATGTCGACGACGTCTCGAAAATTCGGGGAGAATTTGGGTAACTCGGACATGCGTAAAGAGGTGCATTAACATGAACACACTTCGCACACGACGATGTTGTGCAACGGAGAACGAAACTCTTTGGTCGTTGTTTTAATTTTCGTACAATTAACAACTGGTCCGTCACGCTTCTGTGGACAATTCACGTTCCAGACAGCACGATGTCTTTGAGACGTCTTACGTCCAGACTTCTTATGTCCCGATTTTGGACATTGCGCTGTCTGGGGGTGTTATCCGGCAGTTACACGGGGCAAAGGAATGTAGGACGCAGAAATTGCAAGACGCTGGGTGAGATAAAACGCCCTTTTACTATCAATCATTTTTTTATTGCTTGATCATTCTGTTACAGCTAGTAGCAATTCTGTCCCTTGCCGATGTAACTGTCGCCTTAGACGCGCATATTGTGTGGAATTGTATTGCTCTCGCGAAAGTAAATGAAAAACGGCCTCTGAAACGTCTATGACATTGCAAAAGGACATCTTGATTGTATCCTGTAAAAAATGAAGGATGTAGACATTAACTTTTACGGCTCCGGCTGTTATCGATCGAAATCGTGCGCAGATTAATTCCAAACCATATCCCTTGGTTTTTGCATTTCTTTGCTTATCCTTCGTGAAGGATTAAGTTTATTCGCAATTTTGATTTATTGTCTTTGTACTCTGGTTGCTGCCAGATATTTATAGCGTCAAATTAGAAGATCTTTGAGGAGTTAGTAGAACTAAATGTAGGACAAAGATTTCGACTCGAGATGTTACTGTCAGCGTTAGTTATTCATTTCGATATCCGCCACAAGCTGTACCACACTATCATTCTCACGGCAAGCGAGAAGTTTCGAAGTTCCTTGACGCTACTTCGGAAAGTATCTTCGCAAGAGCAAAGCAACTCCGTCGTGTCGCAGTATTAGCGCAGTCGGTGAGGAAAACACAACTAACTGACCACATCTCGTCTCAATTGTGTTCCAGGTTCCTCAACAAGAGCAGGAGTCAGGCGGCGATGATGGCGTCCCGCGAGCGGGAGCGTGAACGAGACCGCGAACGGGAACGCGAGAGAGACGCGGAGGTGGACATGGACTCGCCGTTGTCGACGAGATCGCGCTACGCCGCGCTGAAGGAGCGCCGGCAGCGTCTGGCGCGTTCCCGGAGCTCGCACAACTTCGGCGGCGACGACCTCGACCTCGACGAGGAGCCGCCGTCGCCGACCACCCAGTCGCCGAACGCCTACCTGGCGGCCAAGTACGGTGCAGGCTCCGAGCTGGCACGCAGCCGCAGCACCCACGCGCTGAAGTCGCGCGAACCGAGCCCGGAACGCGATCGTCCGGGTACCGAAAAGGACGGCGCGGCCTTGAGCTCGTGGGCGAGGTACCTGAAGAACAAATACGGCAACCGCACCACCAAGGACAAAGAACCGCCCTCCTCGTCCTCCACGATACCCTCGTCCAGGTGAGAGCTTCCATCACGGTAATAATAAACACGCTGGCCGACGCGTTTGGATTCACGGACGTGGATATGACGTACGCGTGCGGGGTGTATATCAATTAATTGTCCGTTTTACGTGTAATGAGCAGCAATCGCGAGTCAAATTGCAAATAATGCGCCACGCAATTGTACACGGCGGTAATAAGCTTTAATCGTGCCGTATGCATAATAGCTCGGGACATTATACGCACGCCGGCATCGACGTCGGTATTATCGGCGTCAGAAATTTATTACACATCGCGTCGACGCACGCGTTCGACACGACAGGAACATGGCACAAAGCGTCATTGCATTGGCCCGTCGTTCCACGCGCGACCAAGACAGAAGGAGAGACGGATTCAGTCTTATGCGTGACCGACGATTAACCCTTATCTGGGCGAACGAAGTCACTTCTTTTGTATGTTAAATGAAATTCATATTATGTTTTGGTTTGTTGTATCTGAAGTCGTGATATGATTATTTCTTGTTTAATTCGACAATTCATCAAACAATTACGTCACACCACGAGCGAAGGGAGTCTATTTAGCGTTGCGTGACGATCTGTGATGGCAGGATGAAAAGGAACGTCATATAAAAAATGAATGTTTAGTTAAAATGGATAACAAATTGATGATCTTATTAGTGGTTTTTAATATATACATGTTACGTTTTCAATATTGATATAAAATATAGAAGAAAAAAAACAAAGTTTATACATATATATATATATATATATGTGTGTGTAGTTTTTCTCGAATAAATTTCTATTGTTATCATTAACACTTTTATCATTCTCTTAATAATTATCGATAGACTTAAACTGATTTAATAATAATTAGCTAATAATAATAATAATATTATATTGTAATAATAATTAGCTAAATAGAGCGCGCGTAGCACGCATCTGTGTTTAGTAAAAATATAAATATGAATGCGCGTGGTTATTCATTTTGTTTGCGTTGGTGACACATTTGGTTAAATTTGGTGAAAATTGGTGAAAATTTTCAAGTTTTGACATAGTTTTAATGTGTTAATGATCAAAATGTTAATGTTTTAATATTTATTCTTTTAAAAACATAACTTTCACTAATCAGGACTAGATAAAACGATACCCAAATTTTGCGTATCGTAATTGTTGAATGGTTCCTATCTGAAATTTTGCACGCCTTTTTGTCTATCTGAAGTTTAATGACTATTAATTTTAACATTATGTTTATAAAAAGAAAAGGTCGTAAAAATTAATGTATAATATGGAGCAAAACAGTTTAGACGCAATCAATTTCAAAGCGCACCAGAGTCTTACGAGAGCAAATTAGTAAAAAAAGAAGTTCTCTCATTGGATTGCATTTCCAATTTCAATGTATCTAAATGGTTTTGCCCGCTGTTATGCTCTAAATATTTTCAAGAAAGATTTTCACTCTTACAACTTAGTTCAACTGCGTTACAAACATGGCTTCTCCGGATAAGGGTTAGGACAATCGTGCGAAAGCTATTAACGGTAGGATGACACAATGTCCACAGCACCAGCTCGGCCTCAAGGAGGCTGTCGTTGGGCTTACCTCTCAGGCATACCGGCCAAACGTCCTTCGAATCTTCTGATGACGACCAAAAAAACCCGTCAGGCTCCCCCACGTCCCCTACAGCAGCTCCCGTTATACCCGCGGCAGCAGGTTCCTCCACTAGGTGAGTCTTCGTTACGTCGCATTGTGTTTCATTGCACGCGCGGAAGCTCGAGCTTCCGAGCAACACGAGAAAACAACGTGAGTGTAATTTCACAGGAAATACAACCTCTGCCCTTTTGATAACATGACGTCGCGCAACATTTTTCGGAGGCGCGCGCGGGTTTCACGGGCGAAACCTTTCGCTCTCCGGGGCTCAAATTGGTCGAGAAAACTCATGACGCTCGTTCGTGACCTCTGTTCTCCCCTTTTTCCCAGGAAAGAACAATTTTCGCGAGCGTGATGTCTCGTTCTCCTGATTAGCATCGAAGATTTTTCTCCGCGATACCGCGAGAGAAGCGTCTTATCTCCGATTGACCTGCCGAGAAACCGTCGGGCATGAGACGCGAAGTTTCGCCAGCTCTCACGGACGACGTTTCCTCGAGGAGAGTTTCCTCGGAAGCGAAGATTTTCTCCTCCAATACCGGACCAAATTACCGGCGGGAGGAAACTTAAGTTTCGTACTTTATAGAGCGAAGACGCGGCGCGCTACTCGTTAGGAAGAACGTATGACTCTGTAAATATGGCAGAGTGCACTCGAAAGCCGCGGAGAAGCCCCCCTTGTGTGGATGCGGCCATCGCGATCAAAACACTTTATCCTCGTTATCCGCCGCTGCGCGCGACTCCTCCTCCTTCTCTTCCGTCTCTTCTCGGAGCAGCCGTAACTCTCCGAGATCTACCGCGCTGCTTCCCGCCGTCCGAGCATCGTCCCTCCTGAAAAGTGGATTTACCGAAAACATTCGTTTAAGAACAGCGGCGCCCAATGAAGACACAGAGCCTCCAGTATATCCGAGTTTGAGCCGGCCGGCCGCGAACGCAAAATGAACTTCTCTTAACTCGATAAGAAAGATGTTGGCGGGTTTCACCGGATGACTGATAACGATACGGTCTTATCCCGCGATAACGCTCGACTGGCGCGATTAGTTGCGTGAGACTGCAAGGAGCTTAAGCACCCTCGACCCTCGGAGGAGATCTACAATAAGATGCCTGAACCCACGAAAAAAAATTCCCTGAGAATTCCTTGATTTTCCAGGCAATTTGCTAAAAATTTAAGAAAAAATGAAAGTATTTTTAAATATATCTTGCAGGTGAATATATATTTATTGTGCGAAGTCCGTTATATTTTCCATTTGTAAAAGTTTATGAATCATAAAGTAAAATTAAGAATCGCTCATGTTTCAATGACTAAATTGCGAAAATTTTCGAATTCTATTTTCAAAAGTTACAGACAAAAAATTATATAATACATAACCGGTACAAAATTTAATTTTTATAAAACTATGAAAATAAATATCTATCTTAAATAAAATCGCACTTAATACGAAATCGTTGTCCTCAATACTGAATATCGGATTAGTCGTAAAATCAATATGTTCTAAATGAGAGAATATTATAATTAAACATTTAAATTATATATGTAGATATAGAAAAAAAATCTATTATAAATATAAAAGAAGTGCTAATATTTAAATATTAAACAAGAAATTAAAAACAATCTTAAAAGTATGTATACACAGAATGCCAAATTCGTGTCTATGATTTATATAGTACTATTTTTCCAACCATAAACACATTCCCTGAGAATTCCAGGTTTTCCAGATCTTTCCAGACAGTAAACACCTTATACAACCGCCGGGAGAAAGATTGGAAATTTGCGTAATGAGGTTTATTGACCGCCTCGTTAATCGGTTTCAGCAATGGTCGGAGGAGTCATTACCTGCTGAAGCGGCGGCAGCTGTTTAAGTTCGGGATGCGGGGGAGCGAAGCCGGATGCTTTACTTGGCCGAGAGGCCTCGCGGTCGGCCCGGACAACTCCATCGTCGTAGCCGACAGTTCGAATCATCGTGTTCAAGTAAGTCCGCTTGGCGAGGTCTCTACCAGTCGATCTCGCTGAACCGGAGTTTCTATCTGAGTGCGATGCCGAGTAGAACGATAGAAATTGCCAAGTATGGAACAACGTAACGTTATCCCGCGATAATTGATCAGCGTCTGTAGCGTCTAATTGAAATGAAGGTTCTCAGATATGATCAATGAGAAGATATGCAGTTTTAATTATCGAAATAACTTTCATTAGTACCGAGGATCTCACACCGTCTATCGGGCAGATATCAAATTTCATCGCGATAAAAATTCGGTAGTTTTGAATCAACAGTCATCGATAAATTTTCGAACATCCTCTATTCTTTTAAAATATATGTTGGTTATATGGTGTTGCAATATTCGAAACAGATAAAAATCTGAGGCATGGGGCAAAGTATAAATATTTATAGTCAGATCTTATATTTAAGACAGTTTTAAGTATAAGATATGACTATGAATACCGGTCCTAGAGAATAAGCCGGGTGCCATACAACTTCTCTTTCTATATAAAAAATGGCGTTTTTTATTCGTTTTGCCACGTGAGGTCGAACGTTTTCGTGAAGGAGATCTTCTCGAAATCTTCTCCAAATCTCTGATATCATTTTTTACAAATTATATGACTCACGTGCCAAAAGACGAACAAATCATTTTTGTGGCTTTAGCAGTATTTTTCTACAGTTGAAGTGCAAAAAGTATGCAATATTACATATTGCCAACACTTTGTCGATACCAATACTATTCGCTACTATTTCCTGAGGCTATATTGATCACTCTGCAATATTACGTAGTGCTTTTTTAATATAGAAAACTCTTGCTCTTTGAAGCCACAGTTAAACGGAAAAATATTTAAATTTAAAATACATATTATAGAAATAAATAAGACTAAAGGCATCGAATTATATTTCTTCTTCACGTCTAATATTATATTTCTTCTTAGATACGTTTCTTCTTCTGTTTCTTTTCATGTTTTTGATCTTCAAGTGGCGATATTGCTCATTTTCTTGGCACAAACGCACCTCATTTTTTTCTAGTCGCGTTTAATATCCAGATTGGAAAAATCTTAATCTAGATTTTTACATGCGCATACATTCGCGTCTCACCAACTCCTTTCACCGGGCCGCATTTGAGCGAATATCTGAGAACCTTCATTTTCCTCGCATATAACAGAACCGAATCTGTTAGAACAACCGAACGAACTTGAAAACTTTTAACGGCGCGCACAGTGTAACCCCCCACGGCCGCACCGCTAACAGCGTTTTCGAAACACTGATTAACTAATTAATTATTAATTCTTGTTTAACTTAAACTCGCAAAGTACAGGCAATTCTCCTAACGATTATCGTGCAGAAGCTCGGGGAAAATCGCGCGAAAATTAATTTAACAACGTGCACAATTTGTAATTTACCAGGCGTCTTCCAGGCGAATGTTCTCCAAAGTGCGATCAATATTTTATCATTAAGAAACAGTCACTGATGATCATAATTATAAGTAGAGCACTGTAAAACATTAAAATTTCGCTGCAATAGTTTATTAACACTTTGCCGTCCGCACGTTTCATCAGGATTTTTTTATTTGGCGCCGGCAATTTTTTGACGTTTTCGGGAGATCATAAATCGTCAGTTCTCATTAGTTTTCAATTCCGTCCCGCAATTTTTATGAAATTTCGAGGAAATATGTAAATAAATGTAACATTTTTTTGTATTATATATTTATTTATTTATTAATATTTGTTTGGGTTCTTAGTATTTCTCTTTTAGATGATATGAAGCAAAACAATCTCCGAGGTGTAACGCGACTCCACAAGACTTACACATTAAATTTGTTGTCCTTTTTTTGTTTTTGGAACATACCTGGCACTTTTTTCGTTTTCGTTTGTCGGTTTCGGAAATATGTATTAGCTGGTGTTGCTTTAGCTAACCGGAAAGTCCGTCGATCGAATCATGATGTCTGTAACTTATTGTTACTTAAACAGAACATAAACAGAACACCAACAGTACACTATCAGAACACAAACAGCACCACAGTGCTGTCACCGGCCTTTGCGTGATAGTTTTGCGCACGACACCAACGTGGTGTTGCCGGCCTTTGCGCGATAGTTTTCGCAGGCCACCAACGTGGTGTCCCCGGACGGCAAAGTGTTAATAGTGGTGACTGTTTATCTGGAAAATCTAACTGTAGGAACAATGAAAATAGATATTATTTATTACCTCTTCTAGTTATTCTTCTATTATTTTAGTCATATTTTTAAGATTTTGTCAATATTGTTGTCTGAAATATTCTTAGTTATGTTTAATTGATTTAATTTTTATCGTACTTGGAAAACACGCTTGTCCTGATAGAACTTGAAACTTATGGCTCTTAAATCTGCTACCGTACGAACTACGCCAAATACGACATATCTTCAAAAGCACGTATATATATATATATATATATATATATATATATATNATATATATATATATATATATATATATCTCCGGGGACGCACAACAACGATTTGCAGTGAATCTTCCACTGGCCAAATTCAATTAAGTATAAGACAAAAGAGCTGAGTGGAGATGTTCCAATAAAAATAAATGAGTACTCACTGATTATGAGTACTGTATCACTAATTCAATCAGTGACACTGATTCGATTTAAGAGAGCGGAAGCCCCCCCGAAAGCTCCAGTGATACCCCTCGGTAGCGAGATATTGCCGAATATTACTCAAGTTCGACGCTTCTCGGTCTATGTGGCGGCTATCGCTAACGAGGCACGCCTCGATAAATCAGCCGGGGATCGTTCGAAGCGATAATAGTTAACCCCGGTGCGCGTGTAAAGCGGAGACACCAGGGTGATGGCTTCGCGCTTCGGGGGCTAGCGCGCGCGTGGTATCGACGATCGTAAATAAGCCGGTCTCGTTGCACGCTGGGCTCGTCGGGGTGGGAAGAAAACTCCTTGTTATTGCGGTCGACCGATTTTAATATCGCGCGATCGATGTAAACGACCTCGCTCGCTCCGCATGTAACCGGGCGCCCCCTCTGCCCCCGCAGGTATTCGACGGTAATGGGAACTTCATGAAGGAGTTCGGAACGTACGGGAGCGGTGAGGGTGAATTCGACTGCCTCGCCGGGGTGGCCGTAAACCGGATCGGCCAGTACATCATCGCGGACCGTTACAACCACAGGATCCAGGTGCTCGACCCGTCCGGTCGTTTCCTCAGGGCTTTCGGCTCGCAGGGCACCGCCGACGGTCGCTTCAATTATCCCTGGGGCATCACCACCGACGCCCTCGGTTTTATCTACGTGTGCGACAAGGAGAACCATCGCGTACAGGTAGGCTGTCGTCCAATCGGCAGAAGTCGAAGCGCTCGGCCCTCTCGCGGAAAAGGCTGAGCGTCGAGATTTGCCGCTCGATTTGATTCCGTACTGAGATTCCTCGAACTGTCTCTTCACCGTGAAAAAAAAGGAAAGAGAAAGGGTGATTTAATTTCGGTTTTTTTTCCGCGTCTCCTTTAGAAATGAACGTTTCAGAGGTGAAACAGACGCAATCGTTCCATGGCGCTCGGGAAAACGTAAGTAGTGAGTAAATTGACCAATCACAGTCTATTATTCTTCGATCGTAAGAAGGATAATTTATCAAGTGATTGGCCGATTTTCTTACTGCTTAAGGGCCAGTTTCACAACTTCCGATTAACTCAATCGGCTGATTATTCCATTGGAATTGACCGATCGCATTTGTCTTTAAGCAGAATTAGCCCGGAATAATCAATCACAGTTGACATTTAATCATTCGATTAAGTTAATCGAAGGTTGTGAAACTGGCTCTAAGTCTTATCACTTACGTCCTTGTGTGTGCCTTATTCTCGCGTGTCAACGTCATCGACCGTAGAATTCCCCGGAATTCCTCCTGCCTAATAATTTCACTATTTAATTACCGATGCCGCGCGCGCGCGCGCGATCGTTAAAAGCTCCCCCGCCCTTCGGGTCCGGCGACCGCTGGCTAAACCGCTCGGGACACCGCTCGCAGGTATTTCAATCGGACGGCACGTTCGTGGGCAAGTTCGGCTCCTGCGGTAGCGGACGCGGCCAATTAGAGCACCCGCATTACATCGCGGTGAGCAACACGAACCGGGTGATCGTCAGCGACGGCAACAACCACCGCGTGCAGATATTCGACGTGAACGGCCGCGTGCTGACCTCTTTCGGCTCGGAGGGCTCGGAGGACGGCCAGTTCAAGTTCCCGCGGGGCGTTGCTGTGGACGACCAAGGCTACATCGTCGTCGCCGACTCCGGTAACAACCGCATACAGATCTTCAGCCCGGAGGGCGCCTTCCTCAAGTCCTTCGGCTGTTGGGGCAGCGGCGACGGCGAGTTCAAGGGTCTCGAGGGCGTCGCCGTCACCTCCACCGGCAACATCGTCGTCTGCGACCGCGAGAATCACCGGGTCCAAGTATTCTGAGCTCGTCGTTCGCATTCTCGCGCGCGATGTGTATTATGATCAGTCACGAAAAAGGTTGTAACACTTTTTCTTCTTTATAAGTTTCGGAACGCATCCCGTGCCCAAACGGGGAAATTTGTTTTTCTCAGGAGATACATTTTCCTATTGGATACACGGGGAAGATATTGTAGTAAAAATTACCACAAAATTTTATAATACTGGACCTTGGAATTATGAATGAAATTGTGATATTTGTTGTGATCTTTAGTGATATGTCCAATGAAAGACATCACTAAAGATTACAGCACACATCATAATTTCAGTTATAATCTAGCAAGTATAGTTGAACATTATAAGATTTTGCGATAATTTTCATTACAATATTTTCTTCGTATACGAGATGCGCTGTGAAATTCATGTTAGAAGAAAAGTGTTGCAACCTTCTTATGATTGGCCATGTGCGATCGGAGCGACCGCGAAACGGACGCTCGCGTTTATTAATTGAATGTTAATGACTGCGTTTATGCAACAATGCTAATCCGGTTTAAGGTGTGTTCGGGGAACAAGCTATCAGCGCTAAAGTGTTCTATCTTTGTTTACATCTAATGAGGGATAAACACAAATTATAACTATGGTTGTTACTAAACTATTGTTAAACCGGATTAGCCGGTGTTGCCGTGTAAACGCAATCAATAAAGTGAGATAAAAGTCGAGTTACAACTCCGGGTAACGTTTGACGCTCTTGGATACTCGGTGAAAAATCAGACCGACGACTCAAACTCGAGCGAGCACACCTGAAGCTGAGTCTCAATGACTTTGAATACTCTCACTTTTTTATTTTACAGTCCAAAACACGCGAAGACTAATATTTAACGCAGTTGGATGTCGTTGGAACGACTCCAAGCACTATCCCCTCAACGGATAAGAATGGAAAATAGAAAAAAATAGAAAAAGTGTGATTAAAACGTTAAAAAAGATTTCGATGTCTCCACAGGAAAATTATAAAATTCTTGCGAAGAAGCTACAGTTAAAAATGTTTCTAGCTCAATATAAATATAAAGAGTGTTTCATAACATGTGGGCATAATTTCAGAAATGAATCCGGGGTACAACAACAACACACAAAGTTCATATAAATATTTGTCACATCTTTGTTTTCGAATTACAAATATTTTACTACTTCTTGGTCAGACTTGTTAACTTTGTTAAGTCACCGGAATTAAATCCACCGAATTTTTACGCGTGGGTACTTAAAATCTATAATTTATGATACAACAATAGATAACGTTGATGCACTCCATCATCATATCGAAGTGGTTGCAAATTCGAACGTATCAGAAGATCAGTGGTAAGACATTAAGAAGCTTGTCTTCAAGTTCAAAAGCGGCCACTGTGGGCACTTCCTTTAAAGACAGAAATGTGTGAAGACGCTATGCTAGCTTGTAACGAAAATTAATGAAACACGAAAACGTCTCTAACTCGGAAACAAAATCAGATATAGGACTAATGTTTATGCGAATTTTTTATATTATTTTTATGCCGTGAATTCATTTCTGAAATTATGACCACGTGTTATGAAACACCTCGCACATGTCGTGAAACGGAGGATTCTCCAAATCAGCGAGTTTTGATCAAAACACTTCCGCGAGGGCGATTCCGTCGACGAACGGGACGTCGCGTTTACCGCTCGTTTCATTAGAATATTAACACAGTTGCCTCTTTTGATGAAATTCTCCTCCGTCGGAAAATCCTCTGGCGAATCTTCGCTCGCCAAGTTCGACGTAATTCCCCCTTATTCGCTCTCTCTCTCTCTCTCTCTCTCTCTCTCTCTCTCTCTTTTTTCTCTTCATCGCCGCCTGATGACATAACAGATTTATCGCGCTGGTACATCCGGTAGAATAAAAACACGGGAGTAATCCTCGTCGCTTCGCGACGGGCCACGTGTCGTTCCATTTGACCGCATGAAAAATCTATCGTCGTGGAAACAGCAATTAACCACTATTCATTTCTTATCGGGCCGGTGAATAATCGGCGGTCGGCGCGATTGATTCACGCAAAATCCGGAATTTAGCGTTTTTTTTTATTCATCGACAATTAACCGAACGACACTAACAAAAAGCTCGCCGCTTACTTCCCGCTAATATTTCTCTCACGCAGTGTTGGATCTACCGCGCGAATGATTTCGAACTCGAATTTCGAAAACTTTTCACTTACCTTCTCTCTCAAACGTTCTTCCCCCTCCAGACTTCCCGTTAATCGTCACGAGGTAAAGAAAATTGACAAAAAGACAAGGAAGGACACTGCTTCCTTCGGTATGACAGGTATCCTCAGGTAGGCCGATCTCGACGCTTCGAGATTCGGCGATACGTTCAGAGATCCGCCCTCACTTCTCCCGCGGCTTGCCGCGATCGTTAGACGCGCGTCATTTCGACGAACATCGGGCTCGTATACTCGGTGCACGACGCGCGACACACGACGAATGGAATATCCGAATGGATGCAAGATAGAAAGGAATAAGAAGATCACCCGAAAATACAGGACAGCGATCGTATTCGTAACAAGAACGCATAAACGACGCGTGAATCGCGCCGCTCGCTCGCGCAGCGAGCGGCCGGAATTCCCGAAAGAGATCTTGGACGCCGGTCGATTCTCCGCTTGGCAGCTTCGAACGAAATATACGGCCGTGTTTGTCTTTTCATCCTCCTCAGCCACCTGGACGCATTCATCTCGTCTCCCGTTATCTCCCCCTCTCCCCCCTTCCCTCTTTTTCTTTCTCTCTTTCTCGTGCGCGCACGATATATCCGAGCGATTTAATTTAATTTGTACTCAAAGTGACAACGCAAGTAAAGTTTGTACCGTTTGTATGCTTTAAATAAACTGTTGCGGAAGGAAGACGACGAGTGTAGATTTTTCTTCGTCACAGTTCCTCGCGTCGGCAAAGCCCGTCGAGAGATCTCCTACGCGCAACGATATGCGCGACAGGCAAGAGATAATAACGATAAAACGAGAAACGCGGAGGACGGCTGCATCCCCTGCGCAACGTGAATACGATTGTTAAACTTAGAGAAGTTCGTGAAATCCTAGTTCGGCACTCCGCCTGATGAGCAGTCGGAACTGGAAGTTCGGTATCTCCGGCATCAATAGAAGCACCGCGGGCAACCGCCGTATTCTAAGATCATTATTTGCTCGGATATTCCCCAACTTGCATAATCGTATTACTCCCCCGTGTTCAAGTCCGGTTAGACGACTCTACACCTGGCACGTCGGGTCAAACCGTAACAACCGTTTCGTTTCCGGATCAATCGGAGTCTGTCAATTATTGCTGAACGAAGTGATTGCCGGGCGCCGATCAATTACAGTTCAACGAGAAGATATTTGATATCCTGACGAGATGCTTCAGCGAGAAGGTGTCGACAGGTGCGTGTAATCATTCCTTATAACTTACGGAATTTCTAATCGTGAAAAGAAACAATTTCCCTCTCTTTCAGCTTCTTATAAGTCATGTAAAGAAAAAGAAGGATACTATGCGTCTCGAAGAGGCGTTGGGATTTTTGAGGAGGAAGGTGAGGAAAGCACGAGATCCGTCAGGTCAGGGTAAGTGAAAAGGTGAGTGAGTCAATAAATATATAATTTATTAAATGCAATGATGAAATGGTGTAACAATAGAGGGGCGGGCGAGACGGCGGCCGTATTGGCCGCCGCGAGGGNGCCGCCCCCGCCCGGCGCCCCCGGATCGGAAATATAGATAAAATATTTTCGTTATTATTTACAATATTAGTCGAACGTTAGTCAATAAATAATAAACAGTGGCGCGCGCGTAATCCCTTTATTTAATATATATAATTTAGTCATATATATATTTATATATTTATAATATTACGCTTGCGATAATAAAAATATTACAAGAGATGGAGCCTTTACCGTTTATTCGTTTCCACTAAAATCTAGAGCGTACGTGCCGCATCTAACACGCCGCCCTTGTTCTAAAAGCCATCCCGGCGACCGATCTCGATCCCCCTCGAGAGGATTTCTACCCACCCTCTGCCGTCCACTGGCGAGGATGTCCGCCGGCCAGGCGATTACGTTAGTAACGAGAAAGGGGGATCGAGATCCCCACGGGGCCGGGCTGAATTCTGGAACGCGGAAACGTCGAGAGCGGATTGATGTCGAAATAGCCGTCGAAACCATCATCATCATTATCATGAACGTTCTCTCTTTTCGCGGGAGAATCGCGCTCTCCCTCCCATCCGCGAAGAAACCGGCGACGGGACCGAACGATAAATGGCAAAAATCATTAGCGTATATTATTACCGACACGCGTCCGCGAAGCGGAGAAATGATCCTCGCGACGGCGCGAGGGGCCGCCGCCGAGGTGTCCGATTTTATCACAACGAAAGTACGCGCGATATGCTTTGGACGTTATTATCGTCGAGCGGAGTTTAAAGGCGAAATGTCTGTGTGTCCTATGTGTGTCTGTGGGTCTGTGGGGTAGGTGTGAACGCCGCCACGCGAGACTAGTAGTAGCGTCGTGTGTAGCACGGACCAGGCAGGCAGCAAGCAGGTACAAAGTGACCGTCGCGACGAAGGAACACTGTCTGTGTGTATGTGTGTGTGTATTTTTATGTGTGCTTCGAATTTCCGTGATCCCTGTATTGCTTGTCTCTGTGTGATTTCTCGTGATCGCGTCATTTAGCATCTCTCTCCGTGTAACTCCGTGAACATGTGTACGTCCATATAGCTGCTCCACCACGAGTCTATAGACCCGTTCTATATAATTGTCCATTATATAGACCGCCCATTCCATCTTCCCCCCCCCCCCCTTAACCTCCCGTCTTTGTAATNTCTTTGTAATTCTGTATCTCTCTGTGTTCCCGTGGCTTTGTGACGTCTCTCTCTCTCTCTCTCTCTCTGTGATCGTGTGACTCCGTGTCAATGCATCTACATCTGTCTCTGTCTGTCTTCCTTCCTCCTTCCGTGTGTTTGTGTGTGTGTACATGTCGTATCCGTGTCTGTACAAACGTGATAGGCACCGATCCGATCGTTTCGACCCTTTCGACATCGTGACGCGCGCGACGCGCCAGGCGTCGCGTGTTCGCGCGATCGCGCGCCCGCGAGAATCGTGCGCCCCCGCGCGCGGACCGCGTACGAGAGAGACACGCGACGAAAGCTCCGGGTGATACCGTGCCGGCGAACTTTCGCGCTTCTTCCGATTCCTCGTCTTCTTCTCTTCGCCCTCTCGTCCTCCTCATCGTCGTCGTCGTCTCCTCCTTCTTCTCTTTATTTTGTAAAAAATATACGGAAAGGTTTCTGCGAGATATATAGAGCCGGAACGACGTTCGAGCCGCGGCGGAGCCGTTCCGCTCCGACGACCGCGCGCGTGCGTGTGTTTTGCGCTTACGTTTCACGCTCTTTCACGCCGCGCATTCGAAGCCGCGATATCTCGTCCCGCAATACGACGAAACGTACTTCCGGCCCGCGGCATCAGACTCGCTCGTCCCCCGTGGGCACACGAGGGGCGCGATCCTCGAAACGCGGTCGGGGCGAAACGGCGGCGAAAGGTTGTAATAACCCGGGCGGGCTCGCGACTACGAGAACCACGGGACACCTCGCGCGATCTCTCTCTCTTACGCGCGCGTGTCTCGTGCGATTCTGGAGACTGGACAATTGGAAATATTTTAATCTCTATTTTCTTCTTCTTCTTCTTAGCGCGAATCTCAATCGTTCCCGGATTTAGGAGAGAAGTTAGTTCTGTTCTTTTTTTTTTCATTTTTTTCAGTTTTATCTCTTGCTTAATAGTCCGCTATTATATACCCTACTGATTCGTCTCTGCATCTAGAGAGTAGTTTGAAAAGTGGTATGACTTAGAGTGTACGTGTGTGTCTCTCTCTGTGTGTCTGTACGTATTCCGCGTGTGTATATAACAGGTTTCTCTTTTTTTTCTCTTTCTCCATTTCCCATCTGTGTGTACGTGTTATCGAGGTTATAATTGTATAATAAAGTTATAATTAATTATTTAATTAATTAAAGTGGCAGCAGTTAGGCCATGCGGCTCCTATCATCTAGTCGTCTTTGACTTCTTGGCTTTCTTACGTAGATTTAAAAATCTCTTCTCCTTTTACTTATTAAACTTCTTTTATATTTTGAGAATAATTTGTATTAAATGACTTTTTAAAGTTTATGTATCCTCGAAGCGCCTACCCTAGCGATGTCTTTTTAAGTAAGATTATTTTTTTCAGCGGCCTGCCTCCTCCTCCCCTTCCTTCCGCCCTCTCTTCCCCTCTCTCTCTCCGTCAGTTTCTACTTTCCGCTACCCCCGACCTTTTCACTCTTCGTGCACAAATATCCCTCGCCTAGCTTGTGGCCGCGCGTACGTGGTGAAATCGTGCGATTACACGGAACAACGGCGTAACATCGGTCCGCGCGGTGTCGGGTCGTTCTCTGTCCGCCGTTCTGCGGGTGAAAAATACTTGTATTCAACTTGACCTCCTGTAACCCCGGGAAAAGCGACAGCGTACCTCCCGCCCTACGCCGAGACCGCGCGCGCGCACGCCGTGTCGTCAGAAATTTTTGCTTTCCCTTCGTATGCGAAATTCGAGGCCGGATTGCCACGCACGATCGCGAGCGTCTTACAAGCCCGACCGGTTGATGAAAGTTTACTCCCCTTTAACGCAAGACCTCGCTTTACATCGGTCGCATCGTCACCGTACCCTTCTTCCTCCCGCTACGTTTATTAATCGCTAGCCCTCGTTTAATTAGATTCTTAAATATGTAATAAGCAAAAATATGAATATAATAATAGTTTTGTGTATATAATAATTATTATTTACTCATTTGAAGTATTCGATAGGATCGTGATTATTTAATTAATTAACAATGATTAAAAGAGTGTAAGAATTTGTTTTACTCCCCCTCCTCCTCCTCCACTTTACTCTTCTCTTTCTTCTTCTCTCCCACCACCTCCTCCTCCTCTCTTCTCCACCTCTAATCCATCCCGCGCGTATCTCGTCTTTAATAACTAATAACTCTTTAAGCTTATAATGGCATTGAAAATGCTCGTTGGAATTGACTCGTGTGTACAATATATTGTAGTAATATCCCACCACCTCGCGCTCCGCTTTTACCTCGCTTCCAAGTCTCTCTCTCTCACTCTCTCTCTCTCTCTCTCTCTCTCTCACGTCCAGTCTCTCTTTTCTTCTCTTTCACACAACCTGCTGTCTCTGCGAAAACTATCCTGGAGGGGAAAGGTGGTCGATACGGGGTGAATCTCCGTTTCTCGAAGTAACCCGGCAAATCAGCGAGTTCGTTCGTAACATCGCGCCATCGCGCGATGTCCGCATATAAGTCCCTCGACCTTCGCCCCTCCAAGGCAGATTCCACACGGCATAATCTCAACTCACCATTAGCTTGGATTTGTATCCGTCTATCTATCTATCTATCTATCTACCTATCTATCTGTCCGTCCGTCTGTCCGTCTTTCCGCCTCCCCATGTCGGAGACGTAATTTCCTCTTTCCCTGCTCTCCTCATTTCGTCTCTTTCTCGCCCCTTTCTCCCCCCCCTCTCTTTTTCTTTCTCCTTCATTAGTTTCCCCATGTCTCATTGCGCGGAAATACTTTCTTGGATCACCATTAATTTATCACAATAGACGTTTGTCCTCCCCCGATCAGAACTTGAACGCGGGACAACCGCGGCTTGCCGCCGCCTTCGCGCGATCGCGCGAGATCGCGCGCGTCCACAATCAACTACGCCCTTAATTAACCGCTAAATTACCTTCTTCTTCTTCTTTTTTTTTTTTCTTTTACGCTAGAGAACCTTTAAAAAAATCCCCTATCGGAGAGAGAAACGGTAGGTAGTTTTTTGTAACAATGTGTAATCGACTAGCCTTACGTTCTAGAAGTAACTCTACGAAGTTGATTATACTGTGACTAGCACAGCCCGTGGATGAAGTTGCGCCCTTTGGACGAAGGGCCTGTTTCTCTTATTATTTCTCTCTGCTTCTTTTTTTTCATTTTGTCGTTCATCCTCTCTTTTGTTTCCTCTCGTCGCTCTCGATTCTCGTCCCTCCAGTCTTTCGCTTCTAGTAGCTACCTCGTTCACGTAAAAACTGCTGTTCTCTCTTTGCCTCCCGTCACTCTCGTTCTCATCACCCCTCTTTTCCCCGCCTCTTTGCTCTCTCTTACTCGCTCTTTCTCTAAAATTCTCAAAGATTGACATGTAGCCCCTCCCATCTTCCCTATTCCCGGTTTCCGTTCGAACGAAACGAATTCCCGCGCATGGAAGAGACCGTTTCCGCTACGTGATGAACGTCAAGTACGTTTCGCACCTAAATACGTATGTACAAATAGATTCACGACGCTGCGTTACCAGTCGGTCGGTGCTCTTTCCTTCATTTTTCGCCTCTTTTTCCCTCCCTACCTCTCTTTTTTTCTCATCCTCTCTCTCTCTCTCTCTCTCTCTCTCTCACATTCTCACTTTCTCTCACGCTGAACGATAGGAACGCGCGTCCAGCTCACGCGAGTTACTTAAATTTAATCTCTAATGCACGCCTCTTGTAAAAAATATAAAAAATGGACGTGGACAATAATACCGATCGGAAATCAGAAGCTAATCTCGAGAAGTACCAAGTCTAATCTCGCATCCCGATTCGTGCCGAGCGCTCATCTTTTCTCGCACGTCGTTCTCCAGACCTGTCCTGATCCGTTCGTCGCGAAACGTGACCCAGCGCCAGCTCTCTCGGAGTCTTCGATCTCACGTATTCGCTCCGAATTCGCGCGCGTTCCTCCCTTATACTCGACGCCAATCGACGTCAGCTGGCTCTCCTGGCGGGCCCTGACACGCGAATGTAAAGTACGAAACACGTCCGGTAAACGTTCAAGCTCGGATTCGCGCGTGAACTTAAGATAAGCGCCTTTCGTACTCTCTCTCTCCCGCCGGAGACAAGAACCGCGCCGAGACGTTGACGTTGTTGTTGCTGCTGCAGTCTGAGCCGACTATACGGCGAACTCGGCAGCGAAAATCGACGAACGTATTTATCGTTAAGGAAGAATGGAAAGTATCGGCTGTTCCCTATGCAAGTGAGAATTACGTGGTGTACGTGTACGTGTACGTGTAATCAGTGAGTGCCGGCCACTCGTATCGGAGAAAGAAATGTAACACAGTTGTTGTACACGAATACACCCTTCTGCACGGGAAATGGCAAAACTGTGTATCAATGCGCGATCGGTAGAATGCCAATGACACCAGTCAACGAGATTTCTCGGACAAAGAAAGCCTCGACCGACGTCGCCGTTGCGTCTCGAATGTCATTCGCCGCGAAACACGGGCCGAGAACCGTCATCGTCGTTCATCACGCGGATTTTCAATCGCGAACGTGCGACGTTCGACTCGTCTTCACTTTCGGGTTTGCACTCGCGCGCACACGCGGTCAATTTCGGCGTTCTTTGCGTCGAAAAGAATGAAGGAGAAAAGATACGACCCGTCGACCGGTGTCATCAAAGGAGAAACACGCCTACGAAGAGCCTCGTGCCGAAGAAATAGTAGTTCAGTTTACGAGAGAGATCTCTACGGAACTGCGGAAATTCGCTCGCAGGCGACGAAGCCACCGCGAGCTACCCGAGCCTACTTACCTACCCTACCTACCTACCCTAATCTATCTATCTACCTACGAAAGCGACAACGTTTTATTTTTTTTGTGCGATTCAGCTCGATGCACACGAGAAGATGCGAGTGAAGTATCGCGAGCAACGACTCATCGACTTCGATGCTGCGTCGCAAGTAGAGTCGTACGTAAGTACCGAAGAAATAACGTACGTGCCGGGGAAAGCGGATCCGCGCTTTTCGCGCGGTGACTCGCGCGCTACGTGTTACCTTACGATCGCGTACATATCGTAGAAAGCGGAAGATAAAACCGTGTGTGTATGTGTGTTTTGTGTGTGTGTATTCTACAAGCATGCCTCGAGTCGATCGACTTGGCGCTTCATCGCTAATCTTCGCCCAAGTAGCCACCTCGAGTGCACACCGCCGTCGACCTGAGCCTACAGATGGGACAGATATCCGTCCCACTGATCCCACTATGCTCGTTCGTATCGATCGCTCGCGTCAACGGGATGCGGAAACGCGCGAATAGTAGGTAGAGTAAGGTACAAGCGGAACGAACGAGCGATCGAAGATGAAATCCGCGCTGTGTGCACGAGCAGTGTTAACTCAGCGTATGTGGTGTGTCGTGTGTACGTGTGTGCTTGTGTGTGTAAGGGACAAAAGGTTGAAACTATGATAAGAGACTTGAAAAGGTAGGTCAACAACCGGGTACGCAAATCAGAGACGAAGCGTGTGATCCGTGTCGTACGTCTGGTACCCTTTCCCGTAGTAGTTGTTGCTGCTGCTGCTGCTGTCGCCAACGACCTCGTCGAGGTCGCGGGGTCAGGTGAAACTCTCCCTCCGTCTGGGAAGAGCGTCGCGACGGCTTCTCGGATTTTTCGGAGCGCATCCGTGCGCTTCTCCTCCTCCTTATTTCACGGCCACCACGCGGCTACCGTCGTCGTCTACTTAACTAGCGAACCGTCGTCGCCGCTCCGCGTGCCGTTGGACTGGCAGTCGACTAGGTGACCTCCGGGTTGGCGGCTACTAGGCTGGCCCCTGGGCTAGATGAGGGCGAGCTTTGGGGGACAGCAGCCACCCGCGAAGTGACCGCTGGCTGCCTCCCGCTCCCGTTTGCGACGGCCTTGGCGTTCTGCAGTCTGATTCAAGAAATATACGCATTATACGATTACGCGCAGACGGCGCATCTCATATTCGCGCGTTTGAGTGTCTAGCTGGATGTATATAGGTATATCTTTGTGTGTGTGTGCGTGTGCGTGTATACGCACACGTATAACACCGAGTGATCAGGCAAATAATATAATAATACCGGCGACCACATGAGACACAGTGGTTGAAACGCATCTAAGCGTTCCCCGATGATCGACACTTTGCGCCAACCCGCTAGCGAACAACGCGAGCTAATTACATCGTATCTATCGTGCTTCCCGGTTGGGCGCCCGAATTCTCCTCGCGTGAATATTAACCCATTTCGGGCCGGGCTGCGATAATATTGAGATCTATGAGGCCCAAGTGCCGTTTCACGGTAATTGGGGCTCAAGGAACTCAAGAAACCTAAAATCCGGATCTCCCGACCAACCGTTTTCCCCGGGAAATAGTCGCAGCATCTACCTTGGGTGACACCTGGCGTACACCTGGTGAACTATATCATAACGGGAGTGGTCGTTATGAACGATTTGAACTTTTGGCAACATCATCATTGTTTTTTCAATTTTTTAATTTTTACTATTTTTAATGAATTAAATAAAAAGGTGAAACAATGAATTAAAAAGGGTTGCAAGCTTATTTTCCATCTATCAATCCCTACCTATCAACATAGGGGGGGAGTAAGTAATGGCCAAATGAAATTATTTTCCGAAAAATAAAAGTCCAAATTATATTTCAGTAACAGGATCTAGATCAGAATTTACCTTTATCATAGATAAATACATTTTTGGAGGTAGGTAAATTTGCTCCTCCTATCTATATAGGAACAGAGGAACGAAATGAGCTAAACAATTTCAAGCAAGTCTGTCTTTCCGCACGACGATGTTAAAACTTTTGGAACATTATCCCGCTTCGCGAGTAGACAAGCAGTAGATCTTCCTATTCATATTTTCAGAGCACTAGGAAACATTTCAAGCTTGATAAATCTTCGCGAAAGTTTCAATGCGTTAGAAATTAAATCGAGCGCACGAAAATAAGATATATTTAACGTTCGACAAAATATATTTTACTCGGTCTTTAGATTTAAATTAGTGGCGACTCCTCCCGTGGGAGCCGTTTGAATATTTCGAATTGTTTGAAGCCATGATACTTCCGGGAGCAGCAGCCGCGGATCAAAGTGCAAGCGCCGAGCGTCGGTTCTGCAATTATTCGCATTGCGCGTATATAAATTGCACGCTCGCTCCCTCCCCTCTCTCTTTCTCACGACGTATCCACGCACGGGCTGTCGGCAAGGTGATCATCAAGGAACTCGGTGGTTTCTACGTAGATTAAGCAACACGGTTAACACGGTATCGTTGTACAAGAGACACTGAATATACCGACGAGACATTCAGAAACAGTAAACACGAAGCACCGTCAGAGTGCGTGCGGCCGAGGCACGTTACACAACACACGGGGTCCCGGGATATAACGTGTAGACATATGTAACTCGTTAATTCGTGCGCCGTGAAACAGGGGAGGGGGGAGGAGGGTGCGTCGGGGGACACGTAACACGGCGGAAGCGACGGAGCGAATTCCCTCCGGCGGAAGAGACAGGAACGATAAACGAGCACTTGTTTCGCCGAAACAATCGCCCCACTACTGCTTACGGTCGTTACTTACCGGTCGTGAATCGTCCCACGACAAGCTGCATTAGTACACACAGAAGAGGGAGACTTTAGAACTTTTACATGTCGTTTCTCTTTTCGTACGTATAAGCCTTTCGTGTGCTAAACGAGTAATGTCTCATCTACGTAACTAATTGTGCGTGCACATCGTTGCAACAGGAAATGCAGCACGTACACGCGCGCGCCCGGGGATACTAACTTGATCTTGGACTGGCGCATGAACTGCTGGATCTTCCGCGCCGCCTGGTGGGCCGCCTGCTGATGGACCGTCTGCTGCCGAGTGCCGGCCGAGCCTGGCCGCGCGCGGTAATTCCGATAGTTGTTCTGGATCACCAGGGCCGCCTTCGTAGCTTGTCTGTAAGGAGAAATATCAATCGGACAATTAAGAAGCGGCTGGCGGAAAGAAAAAGGTTTACACAGGAACGTCCTGTGACGTACACAGGACACGGTTCATGAGGCGTTTCGTTGCAAGCCGAAAAGGCAGGAATAATTGCCGGCGTGTAAAAAGTTTCGAGCGAGCGAGCGGGACGCAGCACGCGACGACGCTATAAACGGAAAATTGAAAGCGCCCTCGTCGAAACGGTATTACATTTCGACCTTCGCTCTTCGTCGTCGGATGACAGCTGGAATTGGCTGCGCGCCCGCGATCCCTTCGCCCGCTCCGTGTTCGCGATTCCCAGCGAAGATCCCGCGATGATAACGTACGTGTATGTACGTACAGCGCGCTGATTGTAACTAATTTCAGAGACATTACACCGGGAAGTTCGGACCGTGTATAGTTCGGCGATGAACGAGGAGCAAGGCAGCCAAACCGAGCCGACCCACCGGGGGTCTCCGTCTTCGGTGAAAGTCGTATTAATTTAATGCCAACTTAATTCTGTATTCAGGCCACCGTGGGCGGAGGCGGGCGAGTTCGCAAAGTTTCCGAATTATTTACGATGCCAATTAAAAGTTTGCCCCGAGAGGTACACGGGTCGAACTTTGGTAACATCAGTCTAATTCAGTCAGGTCGTTAAGTCGGCCCACAATGGTACGTCTTGCTCCCCGTTATTAATTGTCGCTTATTAAGACAACCGATTCCTCCCCTTCTGTACAGCGGCGGGATATCGATGGAAATTTAACTTTCCGAGTTCGAAGCAATTTGGCGATGTCTCCGCGATGCGAGATAATAATCTGTCATACTTAACAACCTTGAGCTCGCGCAATCCGGAGAACACGTATCAAGACCCGTTGACGAGGTCTGTCCGTATCCGTCCGTCCGTATCTACTTGGCATGCATCGCGCCCAGTAGATAATACCGTCATGGTCAGACGAGCGGGCGAACGAACGAGCGCGCTCAGACCGTTCTTCAACGAATCTTCCGAGTAAGAGCTGACACGATGAAAGGAATAAGGAATTACACGTGGAGAAATATAGCATTAAGATATTACGAATAAGATGTAGCTTAAAATGCAATAAAAGAGGAATATATAGAGAATAAAATGTATAAGAACGCTTTGAAGCATTCTTAAAGCATTCTTAAACGTTTTAACGTTTTTTAACGTTTCACTTTCTATTCAACTTTTATTGTCCACCATTGCATATTATGAAGATTAACTTTCAGTTAACTATTCAGCTTATAAACATACAGGTTATAAAGTAATAGAATCTCGATAGTATTCCTAGTCTTATTTTTCTATTCCTTTATTGTGCACTGAAGCATGGTTGTCCATATATATTAAAATTAAAGATTCCTCATTCATATGATTCTTTATATTTAATTTTTTATTCCTTACTTCTTTCATTGTGTCCTGAGTCCTAAGAGAAGTCAAGATTTTGCGGAAAGTAATGCAAAAATACCAGCGTTTGTACGAAACATGTCAGAGATGTAAATATAAGTATAATTATATTGATCTAACTATATTAACATAAATTATACTAATATAATTATATTGGTATAATTATATTGATGTAATTATATATGTTGTATCAAAGAGATATAATTTTAATATAAATTATAATAATAAATATATTAGGTTGGTGCACATGAAATGTCGGATTTTCTTTACATGTGAACGTTTGTCTCCCTGCTTTCGTTATGCTTTTGTTTTTGGCATAACCTCTTTTACAGTCGTACTGTCCATTGCCAGAGTCATATTTTAACAAAGATTTTTTCAAAAGTGTGCCCTTCTGTTATCTATTTTGAATTTTGTACGGATATGAATTCAACCGATATTCGTATAATTTTTTTTATATGAGTATAAACTTAGCAATAATGCTGCAAAAACTACACGCAATATAAACCAGGCGTTTGGGGAGAATACTGTTAACGAACGAAAAGTGCAGCGTTAGTTCGAAAAATTTCGGTCTGGTGATTTTTCCCTACAAAATGAACCGCGTAGAAGACCTAAAACATCTGTGAATAATGATGTTCTCAAAGCATTGGTAGAAACGAATCCAACTGTATCTACAAGGGAACTTGCTAGCAGAATGAAAGTCGACTATACAACAATATTGCGACACCTTTCTGAAATTGGCAAGGTGAAAAAAATGGATAAGTGGGTACCGCCCAATACTTCTCCACGACAACGCTCGGCCGCATACGTCGTACAAAACGATTGCAAAATTAAATGAGTTAAAATATGAAATTTTGCAACACGCAGCTTATTCACCAGATGTTTTTTTACTAACCGACTTTCATTTTTTAAACATTTAGAACTGTTTTTACGGGCTAAACACTATGAAAATGAAGACAGTCAGAAAAATTCCATATCAGATTATATTGATTCCAAAGATCAGAATTTCTTTAAGATAGGCATTTATACATTAAAATCTCATTTGGAAAAGTGTATTCAAGCAAATGGAGCATATTTTGATTAAATAAACAACTTTTGAAAAAAGATATGCAGTTTTATATATTCACTTAAAAATCTAACATTTCATACGCACCAACCTAATAATAACATATAAGATACTTAATTTGGGTAATTAGTGTCTTTCATGGATTTGTTTCCGACGTTTCGTGAACATTTCGGCTCATTTGTTCGGCTTGAAGAACGATCTGAAATTCAGTCCCCGTCTAAAAAAACAGTTTCAGGTTGTCCCTCACCTTAAACGAGTGAACTAAAATATTCACGAGAAACTTCGGAAACAAATTCATGAAAGACGCAGACTTTGCTAATTCGGAGACCAAAATAAATATTTCTCCACATCGCAAAAGCCTAAAATACCAGATAATAACGTAATAATAATAAAAATAATGCAATAATGTAAAATAAAGTGACGATATGAAAATAAATACAAGAGTAACCGTAGGGATCGAAATTCGCGACCGCAAGAAGCGAGAGAAAGAATCGTCTCGCGAGTGAGAAGACGAGAATTACCTGTGATAAGCGTACTGCTTGTGACGGCGATAGTATTGTTGGATGAGAACGGCGGCGTGCCTCTCGGCCTCCTCCTGCCTCTGACGACCCTTGTAGCTTCGATACGCCTTCTGGATCATCCGGGCGGCGTGATAAAGCTCCCGCTGTTCGCGATCGGACAATGTCAGTCTACTGAGGTCGGCCTCGTTGCCGTCGCCGTTGCCGGCAGTGGCCATCGCCCCCGAGATGCCGATCATGCCGTTGAGCTTGCGTTCGCCGCAGCCGTTCGTCGAGTAGTACTGCCCGTTGTGGCCGTTGCCGCCGTCCAGCTGCAGCTGCAGCTGCAGGAACTCGCAGAAGTCGGCGGTGGTGGGCGGCGGGGACGGCGAATCCGGAGTCAGGCAACTACTCGACGGACTCGAGGGACTGGCCTCGGCGTCGGCGTCCGAAACCGACGCCGCTCCCCCGCTGCAGTCGCGGTACGAGTCGAACAATTCTCCAGAGTCGAGGGGCTATAAGCAGGTCGATTAGTATGTAAATTGAGTCTTCGTGAGCGGGAGACTTAGAAACTTGGGCGTTCTCGTTTGCCGGGCAGAGAGAAAGAGAGAGAGAGAGAGAGAGAGAAAAAGAGGGGGACGCAGCACGTCTCCTCCTCGGGAAAGTTTTACTCCTAATTATTCGGGTATTCCGGGATCTGGATCTGGGGAGGCGGGTCCCTACAATTCCTCGGGATCGTCGCGTTACGAGGACTGTATTACGCGCGGCGAAGTTTTCGCGTTCGCGCGATTAATCGGCATTAACCGGGCTCGCGGCCGGTATCGCCAGGGCGCTCTCACTCACCATTTGTTCCATTAAAGCATCCTCCAAGGGTGACAGAGGCGCCGCCGGAGGCGGTGGCGAAGTGGAAGACGGAGAGTCACCTTCCGCCCTCTTGATCCTTTCCGGTAGCGCCGCTATAATCTGCTCCGCCAATGTCAGCACCCTCGCGTCTTCCTCCCCTATAAAAAAGGAATCACTACCCTAGCGAAACTCGAAAAGCTCGTGGGGGGCCAGGCCGCCGAAGTCACACATCGAGATCACAACATCGAGGTTTAGAAAAGCCGTGAACGTGTCTACGAGGCGGTCGAGGATGACTCGATGTCGAAAAGTGAAATAGCCGCGGCAGCAACCCGCTCGCACACCGCCGAGATCTCGGCCTAAAAGTAAAGTTGCTGATGAATGCGCCCTACTGTCGCCCTACTCGTTGCCGGAGGTCGTCTCGTCATGGTGTGAGCCCCGGCAGCCGCGACATATCCGCATGGATCGGCCGAACAGATCGCGATCTGTCCTGTCCGGTTGACATGTCAAGAGTTCGCTTGGATCATGAGTCGCGCTACAGCAGCCGTTTAAAAAACCAATCGCACACACAGAGTGAGAGAGGGTGTGAGAGAGAGAGAGAGAGAGAAAGAGACCACGGAGATCGTCGCTGCTCGAGAACGCCGCGGCAGCCCACGGTACAGGGTCGACGATGACGGGTGGCTAGGAAAGTTTAGACTTTACACAGCAATTCATCCAACACCAGCGCGATTACGAAGGCCAAGCAACACCAATATTGTTCAAGCTGCGAGAGTTCAGAGGAGAGAGTTAGAAAGAAGGCAGCGGAGCCGTCGACCGAGTCCGGTCGTCATGTACGCACACAGAAAGAGAGAAAAAAAAGAGAATATTATTGTATTGCGGGTATAAGTGTATATGTCGTGTGTGTGCAAAAACTGTGTATCAGTGTGTATGTGTGTGTATGTTTGCTGTGTGGGTCTGTGAATGAGGAACGCAGCTTCATCTAGGAGCTCTACGGAAATCGCAGTTCACGTGATTACGTGGTTTCTCGTCTAGGCCGGTACCCGGTCTATCGGTAGTGTGTCACAGACAGAACAGACAGGTTTACACGGATAGTTCACAGACAGTCAGGCAGACAGACAGATAAATAGAAGAGGAAACGAGGAAGGTACGGACCTACGGTCTCCTGAGGGGTCGGAGCGCTCTCCATTCCCTGTTCGCTGAGGCCTAACGACGACTCATCCTCTTGCAACAACTCCATGTTGTCCAGCAGCGGCGAGCCACCTGTGTTTTTCGATAAACCCCACTTAAATGCCCGATGATGCGTTTATCGCTCTCGCGTGACTTACGGCCTTGTTTTGTGACTCTACGCTCTTTTCTAGACACACACAAGTGGCGGAGGAGAGTATGTGTGGCGCTGGGAGGAGTAATCGGCAAGAGGGACGCGACGAAAGGGTGACGTGTGAATATATATATATATATATATATATATATGGTATCAGAATACAAAAGCCGTGTGTAAATGTGTGAATGTGTTTAGGTCTGTATGCTGTGGGTCTGTCTGTGTATATACGAAAGAGAAAGGGCGGTATAATAGCAAACGAGACTAACACAACGCCAGATCGAGACCGCTGTCTTGAGAGGGCCTCCTAGGACTAGGGCTGGCGGGTCGCAAGAAAAGCCTCTCGTCTTGCCTGCGGGCTTCGAGCTGATTGAGTTCCTCGGCGATCGCCGTGTGGCCGTTATCCGCGGCCAGCTCGGTCGCTGTTCGGTTCTGACAGTCCCTCACGCGAAGCGCCATTGCGTTCCATCTGCGAAGGGCAACAGCACGACGACGAGTGCCGGTTAGAAGCAGTCGTTCAACGACCGATAGCGATACACGAGGCTATCGCGAGTTGGATCGTGAGCGCTCGCGGGCTCCCCGGGGGCTGACCTGTAAAGAATCCTGGCGGTGTCGGCGTGTCCCGCCGCGCAAGCCCACGCGAGCGGCGTGAGACCGGCGCTATCTTGCCTAAGAGCATCGACCTCGGCGTCCAAAACGCTACTAGGATTTTCCGCCCTCCAGTGAAGGAGTGCGCAGGCTAACCTGGAGTATCCCAATCCGGCCGCCAGGTGCAGGAGGGTAGGCCCGCCGGATTGAAGAGGTTCCGCTCCAGCTCGCCAAGGACGGACAACAGCATCCTGGAACGTTCGCCAGGCAAAAACTGTCAGTCTGTGATGAACTACGATATTCAAGTCGCGAGTATTCAATTTCCGATCGCGAAGAGTGCTCTTCTAATCCTCTGATCGCAAGGTGGATTTTCAACGTATTCAGGAAAATGGGGTCGAACCTGACCCCAAGCTCTGTATTATTCATTTCTCGTGTAATCAATATATAAAATGAATAAAAGAAATCATAACGTGAAACTTCCTTAAGAAGAGAAGCGTGCATGCTGTAAAATAAATGAAGCCGTGAGGTCAGTCTGACTCTACCTTACTATTAGAGGGTTAAAGTGGGGCGATCGGTACCTGGCAATAAGCAACCAGTCGCTCTTCCAGATGAGCCGCGGGAGACGGCGGACCTGGTCCTTGCAGACGCGCCTCGACGTCCGCAAGACGGTCCAACAGGGCCTTCTCTGGGCTGGGTTCGCTCGTCGGCGCTCTACGGTACTCGAAGGCTACGCTATCGGACACGACGAAACCGTCGCAAGCCACCTGGAGGGACGCTATCCCCGGTGCGTGCGCAGGACACCGGCAACGCAGCACACCCGGCTGCACGAGGCACGCTTCGACCGGTTCCGCGTCGAAAAGCACCGAGTACGATTGGGAACCACTACCACCGGTCCATGGACCGGCGACTAATACCTGGAAAACCGCGGGACGAAAAGCGTAATCGAGGACAACCCTCACCGACGCTGAAGTATCGCCATCCCGTGTCCGAGAATTCAATTACCCGAGTATGAAGTTTCCATCGCTTCGACTCAACTTAAATTCAAACCCATTTATTCAAGTATCAATTTAACTGCAGATTTTCTCACGGTTGACTGAAGCACTGTTCTTAATTTCAAGTACGATCAGCGTCATGTATGATGTACCATTCCCTAAATAGAGTCATATGATTTTCAACCTTATATAATGAGCCACAAAAAGGTTACAATATTCTTTTCGATGAGATTTACAACGTATCTCGTATCCAATAAGAAAATGTATCTCCTGAAAACTACTACCTACTACCTTACTAAGAAACAAATTCTCCTATTAGACACACCTCTGATCCATTCCGAAATTTATTTTTAAAAAATGTTGCAATCTTTTTGTGACCGGTCATATAGAGCACATAAGATTGAAAATTGCAGAAGTAATTCTAGGTATATCAATAGGATTATGATGACTCTAATTATAATAGTTTCAACTTGACGAATACGCGTGAAAGGCTAAAAATTGTGTGATAGTAAAAAGATTCAATCTAGGGAATAATACAGCATACACGACGCCGACTGTAGATCTACGTACCTTTACACCGCCTTCGGTGTAACTCCACTCAGGACTATACTCTGCAATATGGACGGTTGTACCAGGATGACATCCGACGTCGTTCTCGGGACCACCCCGCTCTTCGTGCTTCGCCTGATCGGCCTCGAAGTCGTGCAGCTCCGGCAGGTCGCCGAATACGTCGAATGCGTCCAGATTGACCAGCACGTCGTCCGACGAGTCGATGAAGTCCATCGGATTGATCATGCTGTTGTCTGCCGGCGAGGGCGACGGCGACGGTGGCACCATATTGGCCGAGAGCGTTCTCTGGATGTCCTCCTGGCTCAGATCCAGCGTCTCCGCGAAATCGGTGACCTCGGTGCCAGAACCGCCGATCGGCAGAGACTGCACGCCTGACCTTTCCATGTTCTCCTGCGCGTCGATCTCCTGCTGCGTCTGCTGTTCCCTATCGACGCTGGTCTGCGGCACGATTTGCTGTTCCGCGACCTGTTGCATCTCCACCTGCTGATTTTGCTGCTGCTGTTGCTGCTGCTGCTGTTGATGTTGCTGCGGCTGCTGCGACTGCGGCTGTTGCGACTGTTGTTGCGGCTGCTGCTGCGGCTGCTGCTGCTGCTGCTGTTGCTGCTGCTGCTGCTGCTGGTGATGATATGGTTGACTGTTAAGTATCAGAAGACCACCTCCGCCTTGGATTTGTTGCAAACTTAAAACTAGAGGAGCCGGCTGTTGACTCTGAGTGGAATGTGAATGTCTTGAGTACACGCGGGGGGCGGGAGCAGCTGTCGTCGACGGTTGCTGACCTCCCGTTGTCGAAGAGACCTGTTTGAAAAGAGGTAAGTATATATTAGGATCCCTCGCAAAAGTTCGTCTCGCCGGCTCCGAGGATGAGTTATTCACAGACGCGGGTTCAGACAATATGATACATACTATTTCGTATTAATATTAATATAAGAAACATGACTAAATATTCGATGAACTTTAGCAAGCCCCTGATAAAAATGAGTAAAAGTACGCAAAAGTATATAAAAATATATATGTATATAGATAGATTTATGCAATGTTCGTTTTATTCCATACACGAAATAAAATGTACATAAATTAGACAATCTTCGTGTCATTTATACACAGTATAAAATATCTTTTAAAGATCTCGTTATAAGGACAGACGCGAACACTCGTGAACTAATCATAGAATTAGCCAACGGCGTTTAATTCTAAGAGAGCCAATAAAATATTGAATTTCTAGAATTTATCTTGACACGCATTTTAAATGACAAAGTCATGAAAAATTGCCAGTGTAAAAGTTCTCCAAGTTATCTCGATAGGCACATTCACGGAGGTCTGAATGACTGCGTACAAATGACACTTCGATGCGAACTACGGTTGGAACCTGATTGTCGGGCGTAAGTCTCCTAGGTGCGAGTTGAGTATTGCTGGTGGAGGAGGTGGAGGATGCCCTCTGCCTGTCGAGCAATTGAGAGACTATCATGTCGACGGGATGGCTCGAGTGCTGCGTGAGATGAGGATTGTTCGGGTCGTCATCCCCGCCGAGGAACATGGGCCTTAATTGCGACGCCAACTCGTCCCGCGTCCACTCCTTCTTGTCTGGCGGCAATGCGAGACAGGGCGGCAGGGCGGCCAGCTTCGCATCGCCGTCCGGATAAGGAACGTTCAGATAGTGGACGAGGACTACGTCCGGGTTCTGCAGTAGCCAGTAACACCGGCGATGAAACGTCGGCAGGATCGCCGAGTGCACGTAACAGCCATAGATGCACTCGACTCCCTGAACCTGCGATCGAATCCAGGTATTATCGCTCAATTACGATATGTCACGATAGTCAAGCGACAATTTAAAGATGCATTGTCCACAACTCAAAATAGTGAAAATATTATGAAAAAATTACAAATTGATCTACATTGCATTTGAAAGTAACGCCGACAGTTTGACGGTAATTCAGAGCCTGAATTAAAAGTTATTCCACTTTAAAGGAGGGTTGAGGTGAAATGAGTTTGATAAAAATTCGATGAAATTTGCACTGTGTATATTGTGTACATTGAAACATTATCTCATTGCTCGTGCAATTAGAAAAAGGTTAACCATTCGAGGACTGAGATATTTGTAACTAAAGTTAACACTTTTTCGAGTGTTCCATTAAAATTGGCGGGCTTTTAATTTCTACAGTAAAAACAAGATTTTAACGAAAAAACACTATAATATTAAAGATTAATATGCAGACATTGTGCACAAATTCCAGAGTTATTGATCATTTTGTTTGGAAGATACAGCGATATAAAGTTCATCATTTATAGTAATACTCGAAATACTCGAAACATGCATATGCATATATTTAAGTAGTCACCTTCAGTTTCATGTGATCCTCCCGTGTAGTCTTTCCATCTTTTCTTTTCTTCCAGCAGTAACCGTCCCGCCGGTAGCGTACCTTCTTCCTCGAGTACAGTAACATCGAACCACTTCGTGGTCGTACTTTTACCTCCCGACTCTGCCATTCGGCGTGCCTCTGAAAACTGATCAGGATCGCGGCGATTTCCTGCGAGCGAGAAAAAAGAAATAAGAGCGAATCGCTCGCGATAGAAAAATGAAATGAGAGCGACGTCGGCTGGTAAACGGTGTTGAGTGCAAGAAAGTTTGGCGAAAAGTGAGATTCCGCTATCTTTATTAATTCAACGCGCGCGCACGTCGTAATCAGCAGATTGTGAGAGCGAATCGATTAATCATCCTTACGCTCGAGATCTCGGACGGAGTCTCTCCGTTTTGGAGAGAAGTTCCCTCGACCTTCCGGCTGCAAGATCAAGTAGGTACACTTAACATAATGAATAATTCAGCAAAGGCACATACGCGTCGGCGTATGAAAAATGGAGGGACTGTCTTCGGGTCGTCGGATGCCTCAGTCGCGTACCATGTAGCTCGCGCACTACGTCGCTCAAAATACGCCGCGATACGAGAGAGATACTCATATTCACACACACAAATACACACATACACACACACATATACACATACGTTCGCCAACATGTGCTCGCATTTACGCGCCGCTAACAATAACAGCGCCGTTATTATGGCTCATTATTGATTTTCACCGCGTAAGGTATCGCTCTCGCTCTCTTCCTCTTTCTCTCTCTCTCTCTCTCTCTCTCCCTTTCGGCGCAATTTTAAGCGGACGGCGCAACGCGCCGGTTCTTTATGTTAAAAAATGCAATTACCACGAGGACTTTCGATGTCGCGTATCACGATATTACGTCTCTGCGAGACCCTCCCTTTTCCGCCACCTCATCCCTCAGTCGAATGTACGTGCCAACGTGACACGCAACAATCGGCACTTAACCGGCCCGCACGATGCGCATAATCAGAATAAAAATGCAAAATTCGCTTCTATAAATATTCGTTGTATACGACATGCGATGCTTATCGGGCAATTCAGGCTACTTCGGAGGACATAAAAGAAGAAAGCAGCCTCCGCGCGAGTGCGCGCGCGGACGGACGGGAAAAAAATTCAACACCCCTTCGCGACGAACGGACGGCTGAGAAAGAAAGAAAGGAGGGAAAAGAAAGGAAGAGAGGCGACACGCGACCTAACGTGCAATGATAAAAGTCAAGCGACGCACGCGCTCGATTCACATTGTTCCTCGATCCGAGAACAAGATGTCTACTGAAACCCAAAAAAAATTCTCCGAGAATTTCCTGATTCTCCAGGCAATTTGTTAATAATTTCAGGTGAGATGATATTTTTAAATGCATGTCGTAAATGAATATATTAATTGTGCAAAGTTCTTAATATTTTCCGTTCATAAAAGTGCATAAAATAAAATTGAGAGTAGCTTCGGTGTTTCGATGATTAAATGGAAAAATTTTGGAAAAGACTGTAAGGAATTTAAGAAATAAATATCTTATGTTGCATAAAATTTTCAAATTTTATTTTCAAACCTATTAACAATAAATTATGTGATGTATAACCAGTATAAAATGCAACTTTTATAAATCTATTAAAATATATATTTGTCTTAATTAAACAAAATTGCACCTAACACGAAATCGTCTTCAATATCGGAAATAATCTATCAGTATATCAATATAAAGCAAGAAAGAATCTATTGTAAACATAAAAAAGTGCTAATATTTAAATATTAAACAGGAATTTAAAAACAATCTTAAATGTATGTATACACAGAATGTTAATAAGTTCGCATCTACGACTTATATGGCTCTATTGCTTATTAATTAAAATAAAAATTAATTAAATAAATTCGAAAGATTCTAAACTATTTTTTCTACGATTTTTACCGAAGAAAATATTAAATAAAATTCAGTCAATCACATAATATTTATCTATGAACAACTTCGGCATATCTTCAATTAAAATTGCCCGAGAATTCCCTGATTTTTCTACGCATAAACAAATTCCCTGAAGAAAATTCCAGGTTCCCAAATTTTTCCAAGTATCATATATCCTGGAGGAGATTTGGTGCGACAACGGCGTCTGGTGATTAGCTGCGATTAGGAGAGAGACGATTAGCGAAATTTCGAGTCAAAGAAACGCGAACCAGTCGCGAGCACGTAATTATTTTTGCCGTGTAAAAGAATAATTAGCCCGATAACGAGCGGGCTGTAAATCGCGTCTCGCTGCAGTTTACAGCTTACTCCTCGAAGCCTGTGCGACCCGCTCGCAACGATCGCCACGTACCACCCATCGCGTTCAAACGCGCTGGCGTAATTGCTGAAAATGAGACTATCGCATGGGCGCAATTAAATCAAATTAAAAGCGACACTCGGGAAATGTCGTGCGTCATGGCGCTACGGCCGCGCTCGTTTGTTGAACATTGTTATTGTCGGCGAAAAAGGGAGGGGGAGAGATAAATAGATAGCTAGAAAAAGAGAGAGAGAGAGACGGCGAGACAGCCGACGAGAGCGTAATAAACGCGCGCACAATTCCCGCGATATTCTAATCAAGCCGGGTTTACACTCCGCCATGCGCCGCCGCCGCTGGAAATGTATATAAAACGTCCGCGAAGCGTGTGCGCCACCTCGACGAACCTAAATATAATAACGTAATAAAGCGCTTCGCCTAAAAATTCTCTTCCGATTCAATTTCGCTGATTTGGCAGAGTGCCCCGTGCACTTCCACGAGAAAATTATGGAACGGCACTAAATATGCATATCAGCCGGAATATGTATCGCGCGCTCCCTTACTCTCTCTCTCTCTCTCTCTCTCTTCCCCTTGTTCTCTCCTCGCGAAGGTTACTATCGTACGTCATTAGCTTTTGTCAGAAACACCACCACATACCAGCACCGTCCTCCGCCGTCCTACCACTTGGGCTGTCTCTCCCTCCACGTCCATTAAATTTCTTGGCCGTGATCTCGGTCTCGCGTCGAATCGTATGATATGTATCTGGGACGCGATATTTTATGTGGCACAATATCTTATAATTATCTCGGGCTCGCCTCTACAACATCAATTCCAAAATATAAGACGCGACCCGGAATCGCGACGGTCGTATTTTACGATAGCCCAGCGTGGCGTACCTTTTTCAACGTTCGCGACGGCGGCGGCGACGACGAATGCGACGCGATCCTCGGAGATCGAAGCGAGTCGCAACGTTCCTCTGGTGGGCACGATCGGGAGGGAACTCGGTCGACGGGGAGGGGATCCGGGGAGAAACGCGGGGACGCGTTTGATAACCCTGGCTGTAAATATGTATGTACATTTATCACACCAGGTTGGCTGCCTGGCTGCGCGAAGGCAGCATCCATCCAGCCGGGCGCAAATTAAATTCCCGCGAGATTCTGCGGCTATCTTCCACGTGGTATTGAGGATAACCTGAATACCGCGCGCGCGATCTCGCGCGCATTTTGCAGTGACACTGCCAGCACCCTGATTGGAGTGTCCGTCCTGCGAATCGAGTCCGCATCGCGCCATTTATTTTAGATGAGGATGTACTGCAAGATTGGATTCGCAGGGTAAATGTAACTTTGCGCGTACGCGCGCGGATAAAAGATGAGATGCGCGATTAGGGATTGAGAGGAGAAGGAAAAGGGCGCGCACGAACCGCCCTGACGTAATTTAATTCGTTACTTTCGTCCACCGGTAATTTTACCTCGGCAACAAATTCGCGTTTCATCCCCGGGTCACGTGGAGCAGTCGTCAGACCTTCGGAATAACACACGACCCGAGTAATTTACGCGAGAAAATACTCGCTCGTCAAGTGGCGCGCGAACTTGGCATTGTGTGTATATATATATGTGTGTGTGTGTGTGTGCGCGCGCACGCGTCTCGCGCAGTGATATATCAGCCAAACGAAGCCCCACACGTACACATACAATTACTAATCCAGAATACCTCTTCCGTTCCAAATGTTAATTGCGAAAAGGCGGCCGCGTGACCGGGAATTCGTCGGAGGGCACTTAATACCTTCGTGCGCCCCATGGGTATGCCTTCAACTTTCGAAAGGTTCACTCTCCCCGCGGGCGAACGTGGCCTGGATAATAAATATTTTCGACGAAGGACGGCAAAGAGGGAAAAACGTCGAGGCAGTGACGCGTTGTACGCGAGACACACGTTTGATAGTATTATAAAAATAGAAATGGCGCAATCGAGAGAGGGTGGGCCGCCACGGAGAGGAAGAGCCGGCGCAACCGCGGCAGTACGCGAAAGAACGCAATTAACGGTATAACAATTCGCGCGTGATGATAACTAATAATAAAAATCAGATTATAGTGTGCGAGAATGCATTAAATCAAATCGCGGCGAATACATGATTAAACAATGAGAAATCGACCGCGGGAGCTCTTAACACGTTCGCTAACAGCGTCATACATGTGCGACGCATTATGTAAAATACTCAATTTACCTAGTTAACACATTTTACGTGTACATAAGTGCAAACGTGCACTATATTAAGTAAAGCTGCTAAAAATCTAGCGCAGGCTGTGTAGCGAGCGGCTCTCAATTTGAAGTAGTTGTATCACAGAGAGGATTTTCAGTGGCGATATTGAAAGGCCTATATGTAAATGTATTAATTACTGAAAAATATACTTTCCTATAACTTTATTTAACTATCTGAATAATAAATGTTAATTTTTTTATTTATTATTTACTTATTTATTTATATATTTAATTTGGTTATTAATGCTTTGTTACAGTATTATAGTAAGTTGAGCTAATAGAGGGGCACATACAATAGAAAGTGGTATATAAATATTTAAATACGTGTATATGAACATATATATCGTGGGTATTACTATAAATTGTAAATTTTCTGTGATTATATTTTCAACACAAAATGGTCATTAATTCGGAAATGTTTATATAATACATCAATATTAGTCATTAGTTTTTCATTAAAATCTTAAACGTCCCTGGTAGAAATTTCATGTATTTTTTTAGCAGTTATAATTATATTAACTTTTGCCTAGTAATTGAGAAATAAAATTATTTGGGATCCCAATCAAGATATAACGCTTTTCCTACAGTTAAAAAAGATACATACAAAAGATGCGCAAAATCTGAATCCATTTATTGAACGAAAATTTACAGAATAATAAATGGACAAAAAACTATTCAGTTGATTAATATTAGTCAATAACTGGGCAGGTATCTGTGCATATATTTTAGCAAGAAAACTGTTTCAGCCACTGGATAAAAAAATTCTTATCCATTTTCTATACAGTATTGTTACAACTAATGAGAATGCATTAATACTATACAGTAACTCGATAGATGTCTAGAAAAACTGCATATATTTCTACCAGGGATGGTTTAGAAAAAATTAAAAGTTAAAAATAGGGCATTACAACTTCGAGGAATACGAACGTATAAGAAGTGTCATTTTTAATTGCGAATATCTCAGCTTCCGAATGATCAATTATTTTCTAACTGTAGCAATAATTGGGTCGTATTTAAATCTATATACAAACACAAGTTTCTACGAATTCTCAAGAAATTCATTTTATTCTATAACTACTTTAAGCGCGGTAGCGAACGTCGTGATAGAAGGAAGGTTTTATTTCCCACAGAGCGCGGAATTCTCGCGTCCGTGTTACTTGTTTCGAGGGCGTTTTATACAGCGAGATCGAAGAAACATGTGAAAATAGGATGAGAGAGAGAGAGAGAGACCGATGTCGGCTGCGCGACCATTAGACCGCGGCCAAGTACCGACAGCGGACCTAGATAAAGCCCCACCTTAGCATGCCGCGGTGATTTACAGCTGGTTAATTGATCATTTGCATTCTAGCGAGGATGCTTCGTGCCGACGCGGACGGCGCCGTTGTTCGCCGCGCGGAGACCAAAACTCGCGCGACCTCGGCTTTGCCGAGCATTCATGCATCCCTTCGCGCTGCGACTCGCTACCATCCCCCGCGAGCTCTGCCGTCCACGTCCATTTGCCTTGATTAATCGCGGAATGTGTCCGGGCAAAAATTAGGTTAAGCCACGAAGCGATCCCTATCGCGAGTTCACGCGCTTCGCACACACGTCGATTAATCTCCTCGTGCCATATGTTAACGGGTAACGCCCACACACGTTGCACGCGCGCGCGCGAGCGCCCATTTTCGGACAAGTTGCCTCCATATTCATGTAATCGTCAATACTGTTACACACCGGCTAATTTGTCAACGAGCAGCTTGATTAAGGCACGACGGCTTTTTGCCGGGGATCATCGCTATATGCGATTATCGAATCTCCACGGAAAACAAATTAGTATCAATTCAAGACTCGTATTCTCATATATAAGCAAGAATCTGTAAGCTTACACGAAGATAAGATTTACTTATATGAAGAAATTCTGTATAATTCCACTAAAAATATCACATATTCTTCTTATTCAAGAATAATTCTTATGAATTGAGAGGAAAAATATTGGATATAGAAAGAACAATATATTTTTAAACTACAATTCTTATTTTAAAGACATCGTTCTTTCTATTTAATACGCTTTCCTCTCAATTTATGAAAATTATTCTTGCACAACAAAAATATGATATTTTTAGTTGAATAAAGATCTGTATAGAATTTCTTGTAAGTAGCTTTTATTATATAAAATTATATTCTTTTGAATTTATTAAATTTTGAATTTATAGAGGAGAAGGTGGTATTACGGCCCTTGTAGGTATTATACTATGGCCTTCCCTAATATTTCTCCGTTATTAGATGATGAATCCTGTGATTACTTGCAGAATCATTTGTTTAGCAGCCCGCCATTACGTAATGGCGCTAATACTCCAATACACAGCTGACATTTATTATAACGCATTTTTACTTTCGAACATTTCGAATTTACAAGATAAATTTACATTTACAAGGTAAATTTTAGCATTTAATTACATATTACTTCCTCATTGTTCTCGAGCGAATTATCACACTAATATATGTGCATTTGAATATTTCGTTTGTTATTTAACATTTTATTTCGTTGTACATATTTCGAGTTATACAAAACTAAACAATAGCATGACATTTTTTGCTAATTAATCGTCACTAACTAAAATAAATTTAATACGGCCTCTTTAATTCAGTTTACGGTTAAACAGTTTGTCAAAAGGACAATTTCTACAAAACGAACAGATTTTTAAACTCAACTTGAATTATTGATTTATCGAATAACTACTTCGACATGAAAACCTTGAAAAATCTACCTACTACTATCTACCGACAAGTAAATCAGTATCTATATTAAAAATTCACGGTTATATTTATTATTATTCTTTCAAAGAGAGTTTATGTTGAATAAATATGTAAATTCGTAACAAAACACTATTTTTTAAATAAAATCAATTTTTTAAATCTATTTTAGGGTGACCCACATTACCATCCTTGTTCCTGAAGAGGACTTCGATCCATTATGCAGTGTCGCCACATTATTTATAAATAACATCTCAAATAATAAAACTTCATAACTTTGAGTCTAGAGTTGAATAATACTTTTACAAACATAATCACTAAGTTTTCAATTTAAAACATTGATTATTAATAAAGTTATTGTAGAAAATGTGAACAGAGAGCCACAATACCAGCTAATAGAGTATTAATATTTTCCTATGTGAGAGGCGTGCGTGAGTAACCGGGAATCAATTCATCGCGAAGAGAGAACAACGTGTCACATGTAAATATATCAAACCCGATGCTTTTTAGATAATTATACGGATCTTAGATCGCAGATTGCGCGACATACAATTTTTTCTACACGTCACACGTCACACGGTTCTTGCTTTATTTCTGAGACGCGTTCATTTAGAATCTTTTGTGGCAACGAAATATGGGAGACAGAGATTTTCCTACGGCAAGGCTGCATATATCAGAGAAATACACCTCATATTTTATCCCGTCCTCTTCCCCGCGAAATTTTCGCGCAACGATGTTCGAGATGCACGGCTCATTATTAATAAATTCCGAGATGCTTTGTAAATTCCCGGCGCGCTTGTGTATTTTTCTGTGCACACATGTGCTGCGTTTCGCACAGATCGTGAAATAGGTCAAGCAGCGCATGGAATATTTCAGCTCATGATATTTCCACATATGCATACGTGACAAAAGAAGCTCATAAAATATAGACGCGGACATCGATTGCGACGGCGGAAATTAACTGACAGATAAAAAAGCATCCTTTTTATGAAAATATTTATTTTACGGACGGACGATGGAGATTGTAAAACTACACACGAACGTCGAACGGTGACAAAATTAGTGAAATCCAAATAGCACCCCTATTAAAAGAAGGAGGAAACATTCAAGAAAAAAAGTATGTGTTTGTTACGTGGTGAAATTTTTTCAAAAATTTTGAGGGCCATATCGATCAATCGATCAACGAATATACGATCCGTTAGCGGATGATGGCCCGACTTGGCCCCTTTTGAAAGAGCGAAATGGTTTGGGATTCGCGGATGTTGAGCAATTTCCCGTGACCGAAACGTTACACACATTACGGCTCGACGATACGAGCCATACAGAGCTCCGAATTGTATCGGAACTGTTGATTGTTGTGATTCTTTGGATCGACTTATGTGCGCGTCACTGTTGGCGAACGACAATGGTCGTGATTAGCGCGCGATGACTTTGCTTTTCTTGAGAGCGTCGATTTTATTCGGGGACCCTCACGCGTCGTCGCGTATTTTCCCGTGCCGAACATTACGCATGTCTCAAATCGACAAACAACGCGTATCTCACGAAACGTGTCGATCGATGCGGAAGTTATCATTCCCGTCGGCTCTGAAATCACCTAATCACACGCTCGTTGGCATCGAGTTGCCGTTATTGTAGCATTTTGCTAACCTAATCGCCGTTGATCCTTGAAGTTCGACGGAATATGCAGGGTTGACGTAGGAACAGAACTTTGACTCGGGTTAATACATCGAGCCGTCATTTGTCATCTCGCGCGAGGAGGAAACCGAGCGATAAAGTTCCCGATGTTCGACAGTTGTGACAATATTTACGTGGCGCTCTGAAGAAACATTTCTATCCGTTACATCGTATATTTGTGCGGACATATACGCGCGTCAAGCGCGAAAGTCACTTCACGCACGGTATCAGAGGACACGCAAAAGTTATCGATCTTCGGAAACACGACGAAAGAGAATGGCAATAGATTCCTCCCTTCGGCTTAACGGGTACATAAACGAGATCCTCTCTCACATGCCACCGGAAGAGATGTATTCCCCCTGATTTACGAATGCAAAAGGAGCGATAAATCGACTCTCCTTCCGACGCCGAGGACGAAGACGATGGTGCGTCCTTTCTACATTCCTAACTCACGAATATCGGATTTCTGCCGATAAAGTCTCGCTCCGATAAACGGAGGAAGTTCGTCGAGTATAAAAATGAACTCCGCCGATTGAGGAAAATATGTTCATTCTGGCGTTTAACGTGCCGTGCCGATTCAGAGATAAGCGAATTTCGCTTATTTTCACGCATTACGACGTTAAAATAAAACTATCGCTAATAAAAAGGAACTTCCTCCGAGACCGGGTGAAGTTTAAAATAAGTGAAAAACTTTTAAACGGGGCTTTGTCTTAACTTAGCCGAGACACACGAGTACGTGCACACGGTTCGTAATATGTTAAATTGCTCTCGTATCACGTAAATCGACTTACGAACGCGGAGATTCCCCACGGAAAAACAAGCAACGATACTTTTAACATTTAAATTAAACATTTAAATCGTCATCACAATGCACTTACCGTACGCGTCGTATTCGTTATGAATAATCCCCATCGCGCCAAATTTATCTACCAATTACAAAAAATGCTCGAACAATTAAGAACGTCAGATCTGATCCGGGAAAAGCTAAGAATACTTCCATCTTATCTTTCACGGGATTCAATCGATTTTCACACGGTGGGCTCTTCGCGGGAAATCGTTGATGAGTCGGACAGTCGCGACGGATTAATTGACATCCGCAATTATTATCGTCGCGCGCGATATCTGCGATCGAGGGCGAGAGAACTCCAATGAAATATCGATGCTGTGGCTGCGCCACAGTTTGAATCGAGTCTGCGCACAGCATTGTGCTCACCCCGACTATTCAGCGCGGCCACAAAGGACTTAGGAAATTGGTTAATTTTTCCGAGATGACAGGGGAAGCCATTCCGGGATGTCGATGCGGAACGCGTTCGTATACAATTTCTGAGATGCACTCCGGATACGACGCCGTGCCTCCATTCTCAATGAAGCGATTTCGTGAATCGAGGGCAATGCAATTTTAGACGGGGTACGCGTGTGTGGGCACGTGTGCGCGCGCACGTGGCTGTGTGCCTGTGTACATATACCCATGTTACGTCTACATATGTATGTTATTACGGTTTTTGCGAACTTTCCGGATCAGTGGATCCCTCCGAAGTCACGAAGACTTTATTTATTCGATTCTCCCGCTTCTTTCCCTCCCAAGGTTGTTCTTATTACATAATCCTCATCGTACCGTCGTACCGCAATTTTCGCAATTGGCGCCTCGAATTCGCTCCGATTCGCTGCCGAATCGGTATCGGTCTCGAATCGAAATTTGAACGCTATTCTGACGCTCTTAAGAATAGTTTGCGCCTACTTAAACAGCCTATAGATTAATGAAAGCCTACTTTGACTGATACTTTTTAATTTCTGGAATTCCCTTGAATGAACTCTGAACTTCTTTTGAATTTTTAATTTTGCAGATTGAATTTTAATGCTACCTTCAACAATCTATTTTCAGACGGAACAGCGAAAACGAAAATTTTAGATATCATCAAAGGCAAAATAGGAATTATACTATGTTATCAAAAATTGAAATTGAACCAATTTTGCTATAGCTTAGCTCCTACTATGTTATAGAATTAAAGGTTTAACATAGGGCTAAAATTTCGACTCGAGATGTCACATTTCGCGTTTTATAGAAAGTATTACGTGCTAAATGAAAACATTGCGATACTATAAAGGAGAAATTACTTTAGCAACTAATTTACAAAGGATTCAGATTGACGGATCGATACAGAGTCGCGCGTACCGCGCGCGCAATTTATTCCTCGTTTTATTAATTCGTCCTATAAACGCGATCGCGCGATATATAACATTAAATATTCCATATATGCTCGAGTTATCCGCGGACGTTTGCCGAGGGGGATTAACTTTAGTAATAAAACCGAAACTATAATTAACAAGCCGAGAGAGCGATATATTTGGATAACGGGTTTCCTCGGAAACGTCTTTCAATTAAAAGGTGCACGGCAAGCAGTATAAAGCGGCGGCGTTTAATTATAACGACTGCCGTCGCCGGCTGTACCCCTCGCGAATCCGCGCGATTTAGTGACCGCGTTTCCACTGCCGCATGCAATCGGAAATCAATGAGCAAAGCCGAAGTGTTGTTTTCGGAGCGATCTCCGTTTACAGATACCCTCACGGATAAGCCGCGCTATTCCTCGCACCGATTAATTAAGTTTAATACGTCCGGGAAGCGATAAAGTCGGAAATTACAAGTGGACGTCTCCCACTCTTTCTCCCTCATCGCAGTAGTCGCTCTTATCTTTGTTTACGAAATCGTGGAGTATCTCGTCTTTCGACAGAATGGAAGATCAAATTTGGGTCTTAGATTGACGAGAAAAGAATTCCAGTATCCAGCGTTTGTCCAGAGTCAAAATACTGACGCTTTTAAGGATAGTTTGCGTTTATATGGCCTACAGATTAATAAAAATCTATTTTGACGGTACACTTGTTAACTTCTCTCATAAGTCTTTAATTTAATTTAATGAGGCACGTCAGAAATCTTTAATTTTACAGATTGAATTTCAATGCTATCTTCAACGACCTATTTTGACGCTAAAACAATGAAAACGAACATTTAAGACATCATCAGGATCAAAAAGTGAGGTAGTTAGTAATATTATATTATATTACATTATTAGACTTTAAGTTAAACTTATTTTGCTATCTTAGCTCTTATTACGTTGTATGATTAAAAGTTTAACATAGGGCCAAACTTTCGACTCGGAACGTGTGTTTCGAGTTCGTTAATGTAAAGATTTTAATGTAAAGATTTAAATAACACTATAACGACTGCATGCGCGGAAAAAGCATGTTGAACAAAAAGAGATCCGAAGAGGAGATTATTAGGGTCGGTATTTCGCGGATTCCTGCAATGACCGCAATTTATCGCAGCCGCAAAAGTATTCGTAGCGTTAAATTAGGATACCCGGGACGAGAGTACAGGTGACTTCTTATATACCCAGGCATCCTCATTTAACGCTGCAGTGGGAGATTATTTAATAAATCAGCGTCTCATTAAGATACATTACGAATGCTAAAAGTGTAAAACATGCCCGCCGTAGGTATGTGCTAAAACTTATTACCGTAATGCCCCCGTCTACGTATGCATTCAACATTGCCCCGTTTCGGTACAAATGGGATTTCATCAGGCGACGATAATAAGACCGGAGAGGCACGTCAGAAATCTTGGAAATTATCGGCGTCAGAATGGAAAAATGGTAGAGAAAGGGAGAACGCAGTGTGTGCGTTCCACGTCTCGGGAAATTTCCTTCTCAGGAAATAATGAACAACGAAACTCGACGATGCGTTGCGACGTATCGTTGGGGCGCATTTCTCTCGGCGAATTCAAGCTCGCATAGTACACTTTAATCGTATGGTTAAGGAGATTCGAGCGTTTGACCAAATATAAAATAAACCTGTAATATATACATGATGCAAAAGCTTATTCAACTAACAATGCGTAAATGAAACTTCAATAATCTTTATCGTATCGCTTGCGAGATATTTAATTATAAACTAGTACGTATGCAAGTATATAAAATCTTCATAATAGATCAAATTTCTTTTAATGTGATATATTGTTATAAGATTGAAGTTTAAAAAAACTATTGTAACATTAAAGACTAATATACAGATGTTATAGACAAATTTCAGAATTATTGACTGTTTCGTTTTGAAAAAAATATATAATAGTGTAAAAATTTATAATTTATAGTAATATATGTATATATATACATACACATATAGCACATAAGCATATATATAAACACTTATATACTGAAAAAAAAATTTGGTAATAAGTACTAAAATTTGTCGGCCAAATATTTTATTACTGCAACCAAATAATTGATTTCCATATATTGTATACACATTACTGTAATGCCGTATACTATGTATTTAGTATGGAACTAAATTATGTGGTTGCAATAATCAAATATTTAGTCAGGAAATATTTTATTAAATTTTAGTACTTATTACTAAAACCTTTTGTCACTGTATATTTCTTTCTATCATATATACATCTCTATTAAATTAACTAATGTATAAAAATAGCATTAATAAGGAAAATAAAAAATAATATTTTCGTATTTGTAATATTGTAAATACATATATTTACCTCAGCTGCATTTCAAATTGACATTTATTATTTGATCAGTGAAATAAATGAAAAGAAAAGGAATTTTGCTTGATAAATAATAAATGCATGAGAGGTTCCCTTGATGGGCCACTGGAAATATGGCACCTGGAGCTAGAATCTTCTCAAACTGCATTTTAGGAAAACTTGGAGGAACGATCTCGGAGGATATCGCGAGTCGTAAATTTCGAAGGATATTTATTGAGAGTACACTCGAAAGACGACATTCGCGCGGACCGTTCCTTCGATCGGATTGATTAGCACGCGGAAGCACTAAATCCACAGCAAATCTAATATCTGCGCTCACACACGTCGCACGAGATATGCACGACAAGAGCGCGAATCGTAAAACGTGCGTGTATGAACAACCTTGGGCCCGGCAGTGCGGTGATAGTCATTACTTGAATTCTCGCGCCCTGGTCTACTACGTTTCCTCTTGAAAATGATTTCGCATCGCGTCAGGATCCGCACACGATAGATAAATCGCCAACAGCCTCGGGACATTTTGATCGCCGACGGCTCGTCGGACGTCGGCATGAAAAAGTGCGAAATCCACTTACGATCAACGTACGCCAACCGGAACTCGCGTGAAAAACGACATGGAGCGGGAGACGAGAGCGGCGGCGACGAGAGCGTTACACGAGGAGGGAACCCGCGAGAAAACAAGATCACGTTGAAGAGGGAATTCCCAGACACGGCAGATTTTCGGCGGAGCTCATGAGGGATTTATAAAGTTTCCGCGGCCGGCGCGAAAATTTACTCCGTTACCTGTCCGCGAACTTCTTCTCCCCAAGTCGGCTCTCGCACGCCTGGGAATGAATCGACCGACCTGAGTGGTTTCATAAATCCCGGAGTGTCGCGGAATAACGCCGCCGGGACGTTGACAAATGTAAATAAGATTGAACTCTCTCGCAGCCGCCGCCGCCGGTTTAATACGAAGACAGACGCGAGCTTCGCGGATGTTGAATGCCGGACCAACGTGTTTTCTTCCTGCGGGAACAGAAGGCACGACGACGACAGGTCGTGTTCAGATGATGATGACGGATCGCGCGATTTGGCGATCAGTCGACTGTAATTGACAAGTATTGGCAATCAGGTAACACCGCCGATAGATCAGTCTGAAGTTCACACAGGCACGAATGTCGGGCTCTCTTTCTCTCTTTCCTCCTATATCCGGAATCGAGATCCTCCCGATAAGAAGTTCGCTCGCGCCGAGGAGAAAGATTACTAGGAAAGTGAGTGAGAGAGAAAGAGAGATAGGGGGGGGGG
>NW_014555972.1:229517-267055 GCF_001313825.1 Dinoponera quadriceps
CATGAAATTGCTGCGCTCTCTCGTATAAAATGTATCTAATCAATGGTTATAAATAGCCGCAGAGCCGGGAAGAAGTTGTCAGTGCTATTCACGGGGGAGGGCATATCAACATTCGTATAAATCACTTTGCGTGATTCCTGTTCTTCACTGAAGCTCAAATTTGTTGGCCCGTGCAATCGATAATTCTCGAAGGACCAAGGACTTGATAGTATAGGTAACAGATAAGGCAAACACTGTGACACGGTATTTCGCCCCTTCTGCGTTGACCTCATTACCGATGCATATTGCGCCACTTTGGTCGTGTCACCCCGCGAATGTCTCCCCGACGTCTGACAATCATGCGTACGTACGTACGTCACCTTATCGCGAAGCAATTGACTCCTCCGGATCCAACAACGTCGCCCCGTCGGATCCGTTTATTCTTTTCATCGAACCATCGGGAGAATCGAGTTCGGAACGGAGACGAGCCGGGCAACGGGATCGCGCGGAAATTTAATAGATTCACACGAGAAACGACAGACAGACGGGTACACGAGCGGGCGAGCGAGCGAACGATATCCATCGCCTAAGAGACGGCTGTATATATGCACGAAGGGGAAAAAATAGACCGACGCGCCGGCAACAGTAGAGACGGAGAACGCGAGGCAGACAAAGTAGCGAAAGGAAGGCAATAGAAGAGGCGAATAAAGCGGAGCCCCTCTTCTCGTCACCGCTCGAGGACTTCTTGAGAGAAGGCGGTGTCGACGACTCTCTCTCCTCTCTCCAGGAACTTTTAATTTCCGGTACCTACCGGAGGGTGGTTCAGGAAGAAAGTAACAAGCGCGTATGTGTGTGTGAGGAAAGCGGGCGAGAAATGGCAGAAGGTAACGGATGCAAAGAGAAAGAGAGAGAAAGACAAAGGAACAGGGAAAGGGGCAGCGAGAGGAAGAAAAGGTAGAGGCGTTCGAATTATCGTTTACAATGATAGTCGTCGCGCGAGGCGCACGGGGATCGCAATTGAGTTCGGTTCGGCGATACTGAAAAGCTCAGCGCCGCCGGCTGCGAGCTCTCGCTGGCTCCAGCTATTGATCGGAGGCCGACCGACCTGGGTCAGAGTATAGCGGTGGACTGCATCGGTGCACCTCCAGCAGCTACGTGTGCAGCGCTGCTCGCGCGCGCGAGCGAGTGTGTGCGTGGGGAGGGCGGATCGGTGTGTGTGCGCACGTCAGTGTGGGTACGTGCACCCTCGCCGTTGCACACTACGGCGCGCCGTTGCACACACCGACGTCGTCAGGGTCGTGACCAGGAATTTTACACCCTCCGGCGAAATGCTGAAATAGCAGTCTGTCCTTGCCGCGCGCGCTATTTTAATCAATTCGCCAGATTTTTCAGAATGAACGCGCGATCCGAGCGCTAAACGGCGCTCCGAGTAATTTGAAAACGCACCGGTGCGATATGATAATGAATCTCTCGGGTAATCGCTGCTTTCGGAACGTATCATTCCTGTGAAACAGGGTATCTCGTCGTTTCACGAACGTCGAAGAATCGCGAATCGTTGTTTTACAGCTCGGTAATTTTGAAACTCGTCGACATAATCGGTTGATCCAAAATCAGATTGAACGATGGATCTCCCTGTCGCCGGAGTCGACGTCGATTTTCACCGGGACGGTCGAGGCTCGCCGCGCCCGAAATCCAGCCGAAATCCAGTCTCTCGGAAGAGGCCAGCTTCATCGGCTCGCAATCACATCCCCGGCGTCGGGCCTGGACGCTGCACACCGGCTTGCATCGGCTCTGCATCCATCGTCTGTGACCGCGAACAGCCGCCGGCGACCACCGGATCGCGCGCGCGCGGATGTACACCGTGTTATTTACCTTCCCACTTTACTCGTGGTCGCGTAAATATATACATCCGCCGGTGGCGGGGACGAGGATAGGAGGTCGCGATAAAATTCACGCCGGAAAAAAGGGGGACGACGCGCGAAATGGTCCATCGGAATTCCGGTAATATCGGATCGGCCGGTAATACCGGAATCCGCGCGTGGCCACGTGGCCCCGATCGCGACAAGGGATGCGAGAGGGAGAGCCAGAATGCGAGCGTATCCGGATGTAAAACGCATTGTTGGTACTTTGGCCCGGTTTCCTACCACCACGTAGCGCGGATGCCCCCGTCGTACTTCGTCGTACTTCCGACGACTATTCGGCGCGTCGATTCATCGGGAATTACATACCCGAGCTCTGCTCGGTTACCGTAATAATCCGGATTACTGCTCGCTAATTAACGCTAGTTAGTACTCGGCCATGTAGTACACGGTGAAATGAACGTTTGATGTCAATCGATAGGCAAAGACAGAGAGAGAGAGAGAGAAAGGAGCGAAAGAATATAATTACTGTGCGCTCACGCGGATATTACTTATTCGAAACGCGAAGACATCCCGGATATTTCGTTCTCTACCGCGAAGCGCCGCGTTTTCGCTGCCCGATTTCCCCTCCTCTCTCTCTCTCTCTTGCTCTCTTTTTTTCCTCCTCGCACGTATTTTCGTGTTTATCTATCCGACAATCGATTCGTACAGGGTACGCGAAATTGCAGCTCGACAGCGTGACGGTATATACACGGAACATTAACACGATGCCCCACACGATGCGATCGAGAAATATGACATCGATGGACGGACCGTTGGGTATTTAGGTTGCGTGTCGTGTTCTCCATTGACCCGTGAATTTAATATCACGTCTAAACTAAAATGACCGATGGGACGGCTTACCTCGTTGGTGTTCCATCGATGCCTCTGAGTTGGAAAGTGCTCGGCCCGCGGCAGGGTCTCCAGATTTTCCGGGAGCTTGATCGGGTCGCCGTCTGCATGACAAATTATATGAATTAATAGCCGTTCCCTCTGCACGCGGTGAAAGGAAGAAAGGGACACACGTAAGATCGTGGTGCTAGAACGGAAGCAGCAATCGATTTTCAAAAGTGGCGGCGATTTGTTACCGCCCGTTTTAGCCCGCTTTACCTCAGCTAGAACGGGAAGTCTAAATTCCGTGCCGTTTCTCGTCGGCCGCGCGCAGCCCGTGCTGTTTTAATCAATCGTAATAATTTCGGCGAGGATCGATAAAAAGCCCGGGAGGATCGTTATCGCCGGCCGGCGGGTATTCGCGCGGGTACTCGCGCGCTGCTCACGACACGTCGTCGGTCGCCTTAATATTACGTGCACGTGTCATTAGCTCTGTTTATACACAACCGATCGAAAAGTTCCATCGATCTAAGCTATGCATATGCACGCTCGCCCGTAAAATAGCACTCGTAATAGATTGCACCTTCCACGAACGCTATGAACTGCCTGCTCCCGTTAGAATGCAAAAAACTCGCCGGCACTTTTACCGAGAACTTCGGCCGGCTGTTTGCGCGACTGTTGTTTTCAAATAGGAACGAGGAGTTTTCTACGCACGAAGGCAGACGGCGGAAATGATCGTTCCGATAAGCATCCAATTCGTATCGATTGCAGCTGCAGGAAGTTTAAATTAATATACGAATATCCCCAATATCCTCTCGCTAAAATAGACGCCGAAATCTTGGCAAAAGTGAGATTATTGTTTCGGGGCAAAGTGAAGGAGAAGTTCTGCCTCAAAAAAGAAGATATTGCAATAATTATGATACCTGTATTATCACGTTCATACATTATACACATGTGGTTTATAGAAAATTCATCGCGATTTTCGAGAGGCGGGGAAGTAGTAATTCCTCACGCGAATATCTCCCAGTGAAAGATCCCGGAGGAGGGTGTTGTACATTATGTCGTTGAATTATTGGAATCCGGGAGCGAGATTTCTGCATCGGGGGCATCAAGCGACGACTTGCTATTTGCTAGACGGAACGCTTCCGTTTTGCAGCTCGCATTTCCTCCCGATGTTATTGATATTACGCACAGGACATCTGCGCTCTCGCGAGACTTCCCCCCGCCCCTCCCCCCTCCGCCTGCAAGTGATGTATCGGCAATATCATTGCATTGTGTGCATCTTTAAAGCCATCTTTTACGATGTAAATGCGAAACCGGCATAAATCCGCCGTTGTAACTGTGGATCCTCTCTTTTTCTCTCTCTCTCCCTCTCTCTTTTTTCTGTCTCTGCATTTCGCGCGATTTATCACGTAAAATTGAAAAGACGTGTAGTCGGAAGTCGTAAGGTTGTCACGGAGATAATAAAGTTCTCTTGTATGTGCAATTTTCGATACTGCTCTAACGCGTTACTTTCGATTTCCTTAGAAGGAGTACCTTTGCGGAGAGAACCCCCCCCCCCTACCCGAAAAAGGAAAAGAAAAGGGAAGTAACGACGGTACGCTGGTCGACGAATAATGACGAAAACGGGAGCAAACACTGCTCGGCCGGTATTATTTTCGAAACGTCAGAAGTTGCGTTATGTGAAATCGAGTTGCGATCGTAATCGAAAAGTTCCTGTTCCTTCCATTTTTCAATGTTTCTTTGTAAAGTAAGTATTGTATTGTATAGTTTGTACAGTAACCTCATTACTCTTTAATTAGTTGCACGAAATAAATAAGCATCGCTGAAATGCACCTTTCCGTAGGTCCGCGAAAACATCATCACGCGATGAAAATTCCGCGCTAATTAATAAGAAGCCCTCCTGCACGTCTTTCCCACTCTATTCCAGGCGTTTCTCTCCGAATAACTTGTCTCTAATAAACGTGGCGAGTTACAGCGAGTCGAAGCCGAGTTTTATCTTCGGTGGCGAAACGTTCCCGGCTGGAAATTCCTACCCGAAGTTAGCGGGAATTATCCGACGGCGGATCAAATATTTATCTAACGGCGCTTAGCTTGCGGTCGCCTATGCCCTATGCAATATTCATCGATTCGCGAAACTTGCCGAAACTAGGCGCCATTAACTAAACTTTCAATCATAAGTATGATATTTAAGCTCACTCGCCGCGGTCTTCTGGCTTCCTTAACAGCACATTGATGTGTATTCGCCCCGAACTTCTTAACGTCATGACGTTAGTTGGTTATAAGCAGGACGCAAATATTTCATTTTTGTGTAGTCGCGCTGGACAATTACGCCAATAACGTATCGACACGCTATAGAAATTTAATAACGTCCGATTTGTAAAATTATAGAAGCAATTATAGAATGTTCGCCGCGCTCAAAAATACAAAATCTGGCAATCCAGGTTTCAGAGTACTAATTGAAAAGTCCCATTCCTTATTTTTGGATTAAACAAACTCGCTCGACTCATCATCAAACAGAAAGGAACGAAGACACTGAAGAAGAAAAAGAAGAAGAGCCACATTTTGTTCTTACAGCCAGAATTTTTCTTTCTTTCAAGCAAATCACGTTGGATTATCAGTTTTCCGATTGATGCAACCAAATTAGTTTCTCAGTGAAAATAGGTTGAGCTGATTTAGAACAATCTTCGAGCTCGTCTTTCGCGTTAAAACCTCTCGTATAATCCGTCATATCGCCATTCGACAGCAAGCAATAGAATTCGAGGTTGAATCGACCGTTTTAACTTCGCTTCAACAAAGATACCACGAAAAAAAGTTTGATTGAGTTTACCCGACAATGAACAAGCCAAACGTGTTTTGGTTGAAGGAAGCAGAATTTCTGGAACTCAAAATTCGGTTCCCTATAAGCAGGGGGGAATTTCGTTTTTTTCCATCAAAACACGTCTGGTTTATTCATCGCGTCAAGTAGATTAAACCAAACACTTTTTTCCGTGCAAAAGATTCCCCCCTCCCCCTGTATATGTACACATGATCCCAGTAACAAGCCGCGACGCATCGCTTCAGCAAAATGGACGAGAGTGCATATCTCTCTCTCTCTAGCAGGTGCGTAAGCAGCAGATAAACTCACTTGGAGCGAGGGGCGTCGGGTAGGTCGCGTGGTAGACGACACGTTGTGGATTCGAGTGATTGTAGCCCGCCATCTCCGCGGTGGTGGTCGCGCGAGCTCGCGCTGCCTGAATCTTACCGATCGCGGCCGATCGTCATCGTCCTTGAGCGTAGACGACTCGGTTGCGCGGCTGGGCCCTGGCGGGCATCCCCAGGACCTTCCTTTTTCTCGGCGGGCCCGCGCGCTTGGACGATGATCGCGTACCTGATGACACGGCTATCTGCCGTTGTTGATTGCGTCGTCGTTCTCGCTGGACGATCGCGTCGTCGCTCGTCGAACGGGACGAGCTGAGCAGGAGGAGGCGGCGATGGTGGCCCGATTTTCGTCAGGACAGCTTGCCAGCTGCAGCCGGCTCCAGGACGCAGGGACGGCACTCGGATTGGCGTTGTACGCAGCGTGAGGGTTGCGCTCCCGGATGACGAGGACTCCCTCTGGAACGGCAGGACATATCCTCCGGAGGAGCGTGCACGCGAGCCGTGATCGTGTCTTATTTCGGCGGAACGGAACCGGATGTCACGATCGATCGATTGTGTCACGAGTGTGTCACGAGCGTGCTCCCAACGGTCCCTCGGCTTCCGTCGCTTCCGTTTTCCTGGTCTCCTCCCTCCCCCCGACGTGTCCTCCCGATTTCCTCGGCTTGCGGGAACGAGGGCTCGCGCGAAAGGGATCGAGGCGGAGATCGAGCTTCACCTCTCTCGCGGTTTCGCCGCACCGAACGAAGGACACACGTGGAGGTGCACGCGGAAATACGGACGGGATCGATCTTCCGCCCCGCGTCGTGTGTATTCTCCTTGATTCTCTCTCTTTCGCTTTTTCTCTCGCGCGCGCTCACTCTTTCTCTCTTTCTCTCCCTCTCACGCTTTTTTCTTAGGTTCTTCAGCTAGTATAAAAAAGTGGAACTCCATTGTTTCTCTACGCGACGCCCGGAGCCATCCTTCTCTCGCGAACGTTTCTTCCTCCAGTCGTTTTCCTCTTTTTCTTCTCTTTCCTACTCCGCCTTGTCTACGCCACCTCAGACCCAACCCTTTCCTTCGTGAACGGTTTTCCGATAGATTTTCAGTCTTTCTCACAACCACACACTCTTCCTCTCCTCTCAATCGTTGTCTTCTTCTTCTTTTTCTTCTTAATCTTCTTCCTTCCGGAATGCCAATCCCACCCTTTGCTCTCCCTTTTTGTTGTGCGCTCCGGAGCTCTTTTTTTAGTCTTCTTATATCCTAAGTTACAACACCGAACCCGTCCCCATCGGGGGGACAAAATAATGTAAGGGTCACACAGTACAGAGAGAACTTAAAATATATTGCGATATCCGTCCCGTATGGCAGCCGACGCGATCTTTTCACACGATCTCTCGTAGCTCTCGCCTCCCGATCTCTCTACTGATCTTTCTCGCGTTTTAAACTCTCGTCTCGTCCTCTTCTTTCGTCGTGCCGCGCCACGCACCCGCGTCCGATCGAGGAACAACTTGAGAAAATAGATGATCTTTCTATCGTTTGACTCTTTTGTAGCTTGTTTACCGTGTACTGCTTGTGTATGCGTGTGTGCGTTACACGTTCACTTGGAAAAACCGGAAATGGAGTTACCTCCTTGTCGTACGTCCCTCTCTCTCTCTCTCTCTCTCTCTCTCTCTCCCCCCTTCTTTCTCTCTCTCTCTCTCTCTCCCTCTCTCTCTCTCTCTCTCTCTCTTTCACTCTTTCTTTCTTTCGCTCTCGCACTCTCTTTCTCTCTCGCTTTCTCTCTCCCTCTCTCTCGTTCTTTCTCTCTCTCCAGCCGCGCGCGCTCTCTTTCACTTCGCTTCTTCCTTCTTTCCTTTTCCCCTTTCCGAATACAGACGGTTGTCTTACGGGTGTAAGGTAGATTTAAAGAGAGTCCTTAGGAGAAATGTGTTGTTGCTGTTGTTGCTTTCGTGTTTACAGTTGTTAGTGTTATTTACAAATATGTAATGTTTTGTTTTTGTTAATAAAATAGTTCAAATTAGTCTTTGGCCCCGCGTGTCTGCTCCCGAGCGGCGGGAGCCGCAGAGTGAGCCAACCCGCGACTCTCGACCTCCGTCCGTCGCCCCTCTTCTCCTCTTTTCGCCATCCCTCTACACAGAGTCCCCTCCACCACTGCCTCGGAGTCCTCCAACGCCACCACTAACCCCTCTCTTCCAGCACCACCACCACTACTATCACCACCTCCACCACCGACGATGAGGACGATCACTCTCTCTCTCTCCCTCTCTCTCTTCCTCTCGGCGAGGTCCGACTATCCGGCCCCAGCCACAGCCTCTACCCCTTGCACCCGCCCCTGCCTGTGTCTGCCGAATCTCACCCTCAACCGCCCCTCGTTCGCCACCTACCCTCCGCCGCCTGCTACTACCTAGTCAACGCCGTCCCGCTCGCACCCTCTCTGGCGACCTCCTCGTCGCGCACCTACGTCTACTTACCACTTTTCCGCACGGCGGTGTATGCGTGTGCACCGCCGTGCCAATTCCTGTGTGGAGCTCGCGCGATGTGCTGTTCGTTACCTACGTACCTACCTACCTACATACCTACCTACCTAGCCAGATACCCCCAGGAGGACTCGTTGGGGTTGTAAATTAAGGATTACCGAGGATGCAAATTAATGCCGCGGCAGATGTATGTATGGAGAAAGAGAAGGTAGGAAACGCAGAGAGAGAAAGAGAGAAGGGGAAGGGGTGAGGGAGGGAAAAAGAGAGAGAAATAGACATTTGCGAGAGGGGATTGTTGTCGTTGTGGAAACTAACATCGAGTCCGCGTCGGCGAACCCGCGCCGCGAGATAATCGACTGTTATCCGGCCCTCCGCGGATTCGCCGCGTCGTTCCAAATAATTCTCACTGTTGACAAATCGCCGACTCGTACGTCTCACGCCTTTGTCCTCGGAGCCGATAAATCCGCGGGAAATTTCCGGGCGAGAAAGAGAAAGAGAGATGAATGAGAGTCGCGCGAGAAGTAATCGAGAATTTGCATGCGAAGCGCAACCTTGAACGCGATACGGCTAGATTTGGGGGAGGACATGACAATGTAATCGCGTTGCTCCGAGCGGATAAGGCGTTAAAAAAAAAAATTGCGAACGAGCAAGCAGAATGTCAAGCAAGATCGATGAATTTGTCGACAATTTGGATTCCCTTTTATTATACGCACACAAATTGCTGCACGCGTCACAGATTACCGGCGGCGTTGAATATTAACGCGACAGAAGCGGCGAGTTCGTTAAAAAAGAGAGAGAGAGAGATCACATCTTTTTCTCGCCGCGTACTGATTAATACCGAGCTTTAACGGAATTAATTTCAGGGGTGTGTACAATCGCGATACGCGGCGCGAGATAACCAAATTACGTGGCAGAACGTTGAAACGCGTAACACCGGCGTAGCCCCGGCTAAGTTACTTCACACAGTTCTGCGAGATAAGATTCATGGCAAACCATATGAAGAGTATCGTTAGCATGCAAGTCCGTGAAAATCGTAAACTACTCGACGCAGCGGCCTCCCGCGGTTGCGCGCGGCTCAAGATAAACTTTATCTTTGTCGTTGTCGACGGCATTCGAGAAAACCGCAGCGAGTCTTCGCGCACCACCGACCGACGTTGGCGCGATGCATGCGCATTCCCGCGGCCGAGAGGGAGTAATTTACGAGATTATGAATTATTCGAGCGCGATCGTATGCGCGCGAACGATGTCCCATCGTTCTTCGACGTGTGAGGATTGTTCGAAGCGGATATTGCTGTCAATTTCGACTACCCGGGTACCCGAGTCTTTCAGTAATTGCATGGAAGAAAAGAATTAGCTCCTACAGCTAAAAACTAGCTCCCACAATGAAAAATTAGTTGTCCACATAATATTGGCTGAATTTAATTAATTTAACTAATTTTTTGCCTCTGTACCTATATATTGAAAAATGCTACACTCAAGTAAATAATTACCCCAACACTTCCGACAAAAATTTTTGCTTGGCTTAAATAAATTTTACTTGAACCAAGTAAATAATATTACTTGAATGTAATCAAAAAGTGTTAAATTCAAGTAATACTTATTTAATCCAAGTAAAAATTTGTTCAGAACTATTGGAATAATGATTTATTTGAATGTAGCATTTTTTTTCAGTGTAGTTTTAATTCTCGCAGCTAAAAACTAAGTCTCGTAACTAAATTTCAGTTATATTATATGGATAATTAATTCCTTTTTTTCCGTGTGAATATACGGCTAATTTCAGACATTATTATTATCTGTATCGTTAGAAAAATCAATAATTTGTTTGAAATTAGCCGTATACTTAGTTTACTGAAAGACTCGGGTATTCGGGTAGTCGAAATTGACAGTACTAATTGCGAACGAGATCGCGCGAGAGACACCGTTTGGGAATTCGTATCTGTGCGCTGATTTGTTCGAATGAACAAACGAGCGTTTTATCTTCGGAATGAGATTTCCTCTCTTGCAGCTTTCAAATCGCTGATTTATGTCAGTTCGCTCGCATTCGTCCCGGGGCGCCGACGCGCTTCTTTTATACCCCGGAAGTACGGATCGTCTCAAAGAGAGAGGATTTAATCTCCCGATTAATTTCAAGTAGACCTCGCTTTAACGGGAGCCTGCATTTTAGACCTCCCCGGTTACCGGGGGGAGATACTTAATGCCGAAGATTGAAAAGAAATCTCGAAGTAGGACGACGTCGTTGGCGATGTCCTCCGTGGCCGTGAGATAAATCCCGACAATCGAGGGAGCGCCATCGCCGCCATGGCGAAAATTTGTGGAACGCGCGGAAGTAAATCGGCGCGCGCGCGCGCGTACAATTACGAAGATTCGTTAGCGAACGTTAAAAATGTCGTCGTAAGCAGCGGTAGCCGCAAACGGGCGATCGGAATTGGCTCCGGCACTTCCGCACATGTCTCCCTCATCCTTCGCTGCCGACGGGGGCGCGACGGGGATTTCGGGCGGGCGAACGGCTAAACGATATTCCTCTCACAACCCACGAAACGCAGGCCAAGTCCTCCCCCGACTTCGCACCTATACACACACACACACACACGTTTGCGCGCGAGTCCCGCGCGCTCTCTCGTGCCGTACGTTTGCAGCGACCGACGGTGTACCTAGGGGCGCATGTACACGTACATATGTATACACCGCCGGTACATATATACAGCTATAAACGGGGCATGACACAGCACACATCGGATTCTCGCAGAAGGTTCGTGTCGAATTTTAATGGAGGTGCCGTCACCTTCCAGTGACCTCTGGAGCCAGCCGTGCTGGAGGCAGTCCTTTGGAGAAGCTCGCTCGAGGAAGAGGAAAAAAAGGGAAGAAAGAGAGAAAGAAGAAACACCTCCCCCACCCGCACGATCGTCGCCGTCGGCGGGGTGGCGAAGGAGTGGAAATCACTCAGGCGTCGAGCCCCTATCGCCAATCTGATTAATGGACGGATTCATGAGCCTCGGGTATTTATACGGATTTAAGCGCGCCTGTACGGCGCGTAGCCGTGTAGCCTCGGTGCCCTGTTAAATTGGCGCTCGCCACCCCGTGTACACGGACGCACGTGCGCGTACACGCGGACGCGACTCGGCTCCGTTCACGGATCAGGGTCGGAGAGGGCGGCTTAAATAATTCTTCCGGGGCGAAGAAGAATTCGAGAATCTACGGTGGGTAAAAAAAAGTAATCCGCGGAGATGGTCAGGAGATATCAAAGGACACGGTAATACAAACGACGTTTCGTTCTCTCTCTCTCTCTCTCTCTTTCTTCGGAAACGCGAAATTTGATCGAGAGGTATTTTCGCGCGAGAATATGTTCAAGTTTAAAATTCTACGCTTTACTGCGCTGCCGGGGATGAAAAGGGAGGAGTTCGGTGCGCCGCGTTGAGATAATTGCACGTGAAATCTGGCGCGTTTGGAGATTTCGGTTGGTGGCTCACACACAAATTCCGATCCCAGGCAGTCCAGATTGCCGACGATCGCGACTCCGCTCTCGCGTTAAGCTCGTAATTTATCCGCGGCCTGGTAATTGAGCGAATCTCGTGACGGCGAGAGCTCGGCGGAATGAAACAAGTTCGCGTCCGGCTTGCCGACCCTCGACGCGCACAGGCGCGAGGCCGCCCCCAATTCATTCGCTTCCGCGTGCATCACATCGGGGTTGCGCGATAGTCCGGCCAAACCCAATCGTCGTTATGCACCTTCGACACGACTCAGCGACGTTACGCCGCGCTCGCGGCACTCGCAGGCTCGTTTCGCCAGCTCCGTGAAATGATTTTCGTCTCGCTTTTTAATATTTAATAAAATCAAGAAATGTGGCAAAACAGGCGAAACGCAATTATTGACACGGTATTTAGCACGGTCTTTAACATTGAAAAGGATCCAAAGATACACGGAAAAAGAATTCTAACTCAAAAATAGATATTCTCATATATACAAAAAAATATTATAATCTTGTTAGATTTTTAGTCTTGATTTGAGTTCAAGTAATATTTACATCAATATAATAAATTCAATCAAATCAAAACTAAAAACCTTCTAAGAAGATTATGATATTCTTGTTTATATATGAGGATATCACTGAAACGTCGATGAACACTATAAAATGCTTGCAATGTTATTTTAACATCTATACATGTCAAATATCGAGTTGCAAAATATTGGGATAGCATAAACATATGTTAAATTAACACACGACTGTTTTGTAACACACAATGTTGTGTTAAAAATTTAACACGAAAATTTAATTAACAAGAGCCGATTTTAACATAAATATAACATGATTTTTACTGTATCATTCTTTCTTGATCGAAGATTCTGCACAGGGAAAATATTATAGCAGAAATTATTACAAAAGTTTATAATGCTGTGCTGTACCGGAATTATCATCGCAATTATGATGTATGTTGTTTAGTGATGTGTACACATAATATATATCACTAAAGATTGCAACGTACATCATAATTTCAGTCATAATTCCGGTATGGTCCAGCATAGGAAAATTTTATGGTAATTTTTGCTACCATATTTTCTCCGTGTAAAGACTAGTTCATAAGTTCTTCCGTTCTTTAATAAAATTGTACTCCCCGAGTCGAAATTTTGATCCTATATTAAGTTTATTTAGTTCTACATTAAGTCTTCAAACGGAAATAACTTTCCACCTTTAGCATCAAAGGAGCAACAGAAGATCTTTGAAAACTTAATGCAGAACTAAATAGACTTAATGTATTAATAGAACAAAAATGCTAACTCGGGTCTCTCCTCTCTTGGGCGAGCAATCTTCTTTCGGTCTCCCGTGTTATGAGGTCTCCTCGCCGAATTTACTGAAGTTTCGATCTCCGTTATAATTTTCATAACCGGTCTATTCGGAGACACAGAGACTTCCTCGATGGAGATTTCCGCGTTATTACACGCCGTTATATCCCGCGTAAACCATCGCTAACATTTCAGGCGTTGACAAAATAAACACGCATTAAACTGTGAGCGTCACACACGCGATCACACACGCACACACTTCCGTTCTACCGTCGGTCCGGAGTCGCGTAGGCGGAAGTAGAACGCACGTGTGGGATGATTTCTAGCCCGTACTCGACATATGGTCAGAAATGATTACAATTGTGTTCCTTGGAGCCGATCCGCCAACTAATTTTTGGGCCCGTGCCGAGTTCACCAGCGCCTCGATCCCGGGATCCGCGATACTCCGCGACTCCGGCCGAATCGAAACGGAGCGTTACATATAGCCCATTTTGTTTCGTTCTGATTTATGGCGAACGCGTTACAAAAACGCCACGCGGGTTTCGCGAGAGCGGCGAAGGGTGTGACGGGTTTTTCGGCAAAAACGTACTGCCGATGTTAAAGCGATGATATACAAGGTGGAGCGCTAATCCTGTCCATCCGCATCTCGCGTCGTCTCTCGCGTCGACCGAAGCGGCGCGAGAAAGATATTCGCCCGAGAGAAAAATTTACACTTCGCGAGGGAACCTTACGCGGGATGACTATAAGGGGCGATTGAATTACCTTCCTTGCGCGAGCGTCGTCTCTTTCTCTCTCTGTTTCTCCCTTCCCCCAATTTTAAAATTTTTATTCCGCAAAGAATGCGACTCTCGGCCGTGCACAGCTGTTCTCGTTGCGTCATGAAACTTTTGCAGGAACCATTTTTTTCGGATCGGTTAAGCCGGCGTAAATATTTCCGAAAGGGAAGACTTATCGCTCCGCATCGTGCGCACGGCGTCCGTCGGACATTTGTCAAAGCGACGCGTCAAACATTTAAGTAATATAATTCGTCACTCGATATATACACAAAAAATAAAAGAGAAAAGTAAGAGAGAGAGAGAAAGAGAGAGAGAAAACGAAAAAAACGCTGCCACGGCCGAAAAATTTCTCGTTCTCGTGCGACGATACTTCACCCCCGATGAGCGTGACACGCGTCGTTATTGGACACTCGGGCCACGAGCACGCAATCCGTCAAAAATCTGTCAAAAATCCGTCTTCGGCGTCGCGGACTTTTATTGCGAGCGAAATTGAAGGTCCATTATTTTATTTAACCACCGTCAATCGCGCTGATCCGCGCGTTAAGAGAACGTCGCAAAGGGAATTTGATATTTTAACAGCCCCACGCGCGCGCCGTTAATTTTGCATTTGGATGAAAACGATTCTATACAAAACACTGCAAATATCCTATAAATGTGACTAAAAAAAGAAAGAGAGAAAAGCGCGGGAGGTTTATAACATTGCGAGGTAACCGGTGCGAGTTATTACGTTATTTGTTCGCTGGGCCGCAAAACGCAAACGAATTAATAATGTGTAAATGGGTTAATGGCATACTTTAAGATACAATCGCGACAATTAGCCGTCGTTAGTGTCAAACGGGCGAGCTCACCCGGAGGGGGAAAGCCGACGGGGAAATCTACGATCTCCCTTTAAGCGCGTTTCCGCAAACTGATCCGCGGGCTCTCGGGGCCGCGCCTCCTCGCCATCGTCGTCACCTTACATACCGCGCATCTAAATAGCCCCAAAGTAACTGAAATAGTTTAAGGGACCATACATATTCATGCGCGCGCCAGCCAATGTTTTTGTTGCAAAACTGCGAGCACGCGGCGCGTCGCTGCGGCAAGAACGCCGAGCGACCGACGATGACGACGACTACGACGTTTCTCGCGTTGAATTTCATAACTGTCACGAGAAACTGCTCGATAATTAACGCGCATCTACACGAAATAAACAGATAGTTGCATCTCCGACGAACTCTTATTCCCTCGAACTTGCGAGCGGGCGAGCGAGCGTTTGTTCTTTCGGGAAATCCTTAATAAATCAATCTTGCTTCATTTAGCGGCGATAACGCGAGCTAACGAAAGCTCGTTCAATCAAAACGCGCCACGCGAATACAAGTCCGCGGGTGTCACGAGAGGCGATAGCGATAAAATTCGCACTGACCGATGGTATCGTAGGGCGTGCGCTACCTGTGCGAAGGGTCACTGCGATTCTACACCATGTACACATGGGTCTTAAAGTGGCATAAAGGGCTGATACCGCGCTCGCACACGCAACCCTTTATCGACGGTCTGATTAATTATAGCCGCGCGGAAGCGAAGGGAAACGGAGTACATAGAATTACGCATAACAATTAATGACATGTCCTATTGTCGCTAATTTATTCGCGCTCTTGATTATTTTCATGACGTGGCCATCGCGTTCAACACGAACCTCGAGTTGGAGATTCCCCTCCCTCCCCCTCCCGCTCCCTTCCTCTCCCTCAGAGTGAAAGGAATATAGCGCGAAGGAAAGAAGACACATACCCACACACACATACACACAGAGTCACGCATACATACGAGTCTAATCGCCGTGCAATCCCGCGAAATAGGAGCGCGCGGAAACGAGTAACTGGGTCTCCGATCGCATGTCGCTAAATTCGGGAAACGGCGCAGCGGCTTAGCCGCGAACAATGCGCCGTCCCGGGCTCTCTAGCGTCGCCCTCTCCTTTCGGTTATCGATAGCGGCTGTTAATGGACCACGAGAACAGTTAATAGAGACGGCGTTTGCGCTATCGTGCCCGACCGGATTGGCAGATTTCGACAATAGCTCGTACACGCGCGCGGACAGGGTTTAATCTAACCATTATCGCAGTCGGACCATCCTTCGCTTTATCATCGTCCGAAGCGACGAGCAAATATTATACGAATGTGGGCGCGGTACACGTGTAGCCGGACGGGGCTTGCTTTTCAGCAACCCACGGCGAGCCAGCCATCCGGTGCATTTTTGTGCGCTTTTTTGAGCGACAAGTCGGGCGTCGGACAGCCGGAGGGTCGAGGAAGGGCCGCGCAAGAAAAGGAAGAGGAAGGGCCAGGGATTATAAGCGAAGGGCGGAAGGCAGGGAAAAGGGAGGTCGCAGCGCTAACACACCGGGCAGGCGCGTGGCGATCAATTACGTAACTCAATAAAAGTGGGTCACGTGTCAAAGTGCGGAGCCATCCCCCGAGGTGTCCAACTTTTTGGTAAAAGCTCGTAAATTACCAGTCAGCCGGCTAGCTAGGTGGCTGGCTAGTAAGATAGCTGGCTTGCTAGCTAGCTACCGCGCTACCCCCCGCGCAGTTTTAAATAGAATGTCGGCGGCTCGTGTACAACTTCCCTCTCGCACCCTCTCTCTATCTATCTATCTTCGTCTCCTCTTTTATCCCCCTCCTTTACATCCCTTGCGTTACCCCTCCGCGCGTAGTCACGTAGGTAGTTCCTCACCCCGGCGTTTTTCGCGTGGAGGGACCAAAGCTGGCCGGACACGTAAGTCGCTGATCGTTAGTCGTCGGCGATAGCTCAATGTGGTAGCGGCTGTGATGTTAGCAGAAAGAGAGAGAGAGAGAGAGAGAGAGAGATAGAGAAGGAGAGTGGGAAGAAGCAAGAGAAAGAAGGAGACAGATAGAGAAGGTTTACGAGAGAGAACCGTAGGAGGGGTTGAACGAGCGACAGGAGGTGTAGGCGGTACGGGGATGGAAAGCAGCGGGAAAGAGAAAGACGAGGTTGGAGAAAGAGAGTGAGAGAGGGAGGAAGGCAGAGGAAGAGAAAGAGAGAAAGCGTCACGGCAGGAGAGAGCTAAGACAATCAATAAGATTGCCAGGTCCGAAGGAACTCGAGCCCGGATTCGCCAAGTGAATTCGGTGCACTCTTCGCTTGCCAGTCTGCAAGAGGATTCGCGTTTCGCTAGCTGAGACGACGTCGTCGTCTCGGGCCTTATCCTCGAATGCGAGACGGCGAATTAGAGACTCCTACGGGAGTGCCAGGAGTGAAACCGGAGCGGGAAGTGAGCACCGGGCTTTATCGGACGATAAAGGGTGAGAAGGAGGGGGAAGTTAAAGGGAGCGCTCCCTGTGAGAAGGGCCCGCTCTCTTCTCGCGGGGCGCCGAGGTGCAGAAGGAGGTCGATACCTAGTCTAGCCACCGGATAGGCAATCGGATAAGTCAGAACGGGATAGGCCAGGATGCCAGTGCCGGTGGATACGACCCGGATCGCGTGGATAAAAGGGGTTGCATGCCGCGAGGAAGAAGGAAGGATGACGACGACGACGACGAGGGTGCGGGGACGCGGTGGAGGCCGCACGATCGCCGCTCTGGCGGATATTACCGGAACTACGAATTACCCCGTCGCCGGGAGTACCATCCCGCCGGGGTGCACTTCGGAAGCGCGAATGGAGCGTTACGATGTCTCTCCCGGAACGGCGCGAGAAATTCCGGGGCTGAATTTCGCGTCGATAAGGAAGGCCACCCTCTCTCGGCCACGGAGAGAATTCAAGGGAGGTACGGCAGCAGCGAAGCAGGCTATACGCGCTCTCGCACCGTGCGCGCTACGTTCCTTCCCGTTGATTTTACCGTTGTATCTTCTGTCCTCCGAGATGACGAGGAACGGAAATCAACGATTGAACGTACTCACACAGCGAGGTAAAACGCGAATTTCGTCTCATAAAACTGCGAAATGCGAGACTAAGTATAGAAGATTACTCTGAGAGACTAAATATGGGAAACTGGATATAGAAGATAACTGGGAAATAATCTCATTTACGTTCCTTCCAGTTTCTGGTCTACTTGTAATGCTAAAAATAACCGATATCGCGAGGGAAACGTGCGTTAACGCATGAGGATAAAAGAATATATGAAATATTTGTTACATAGAAAAAAGTTCCTGCAAATAAAAACTAGCTTCCACAGGTAAAAAGTAGTTGTTCATATAATACAACTAGAATTTAGTTAATTTAGCTTATTTTTTTATTCCTGTTCACTCCCACAGTTAAAAACTAGGTTAATTAAATTTCAACTGTATTATATGTACAGTTTATTTTACCCGTATAAGAAGAAACTATATGAACTCATTTTGCTCCTTTTCATTTAATATTATAAATTTTGTAATTTTACAAGATTACGTGCAACTTTTATATCGAAAAATTTCGGGATTTCTTAAGCTTTGAAAGTCTTTTAGTAGGTATAACGTTGGTACAACGTACAAAATACGTAGCGATTTTTGCGACAGCAAGCGCGGGGCTATTTTGTAAGCGCGGTATCTCAGCCAATCCCGTTCTATCCTGGTCTACTTGTCTATTAAAAATAAAATATTTTCTTCCCACCATCTCTTATTATCGTCGCGTTCGCAAGAATTTCGATGTAATTCATCAGCTAGCGAATTAACGCTGCTCCAGAAGACGCGAGACGTGAACCGTGAAGGGTTAAGGCCTGCGCGCGATCGGAAAACCGTAGATTCTAAGAGGAACTTTCCCCGGCCTATATGGCACTAACAATAAATAACAAGGTCGGCAATAAATAAGAGGCACGTTAGAGAAGGTCTTGTGCGTCACAAAAGCTGGTCACGATACAGAAAACGGCCGCGCGCGCCGCACACATTCATAAAACTTCGACGAGCGCGTATCAGGAACATCGAGGGGAAAAAAATAATTCGCCACTTTACATATTCATTTTCCGAACCAGTGAAACGTTCACTGAAACGTTCGTGTGAATAGCTGCAATTACACTTGTAACCATCGTGATAACTTACACATTCATTTTCAACCTGCCAATCCGCGTCTGCGTCACATTTCCTTTTCTCCTTTTGGAAAATTTTCCGCCTAAGGTAGCCAGCAAATTTCAATCGGGCGGACTCTCTCCCAACGTCACACGCGCATCCCCCGGCGAATCGAGACATTCACCCTTTCCAATTAAAATCTCAATTAAATTTTGCATTAATCGCGTCGCACGTAAGATCACGATGCAAACATTTTCAAACAACGGTTTTCCGCCGTCTCCCCCTTTTCCCGCGCGACGGCCACAACTGCCCGCCACGGATTGTCATCGAGTTTCGTCACGTCGTTAGAACTTGGCGCTCGTAAAAACTGTCATCTCAGAATTTGTGCGACGTTTTAGTGTTAGCTAGCATCTCCGCGTCTTGTACTTTCCGCACGTCAAAGGGTAACTACTTTCCGCTTACTACTTACGCTCCTCCACCCTCTGACGTGGCTCTTCCCTCCCTTTCCGCCCGGTAACCCGCTTCTTCTATTTATATTCGAAATCGGATTCATGCATGAGTGCCTTTTATGGAAAATGTTGCCGAAGAATAGGAGCCGACCGTGTCTGCTGCAGCCTGCCTGCCGGCGGTTATGCGTGTGCCGTGCGAATCGGACTGCATGTGTATCTCTGCTCGCGTTGCATACAGTCAATTCTGGAAATGAGCCGAAACCTCTTTTCACGACAGAATAAAACGGCGGTGTACATAAGAGGAAGGAAGAGGCTATAAAGTTAAGCGAGGTCTTCACGATGAGGTGAACGCGTCGGCAACGGGGGAAATCGTACGCGGGGAAATTCCGCGTATCCGTGAAAAACCGACGGCGGCTAAAAATCACGAGAGCGGGATTGGGACGTTTCGCGTCGAAAAGTTTGCGCGATTTCACCCGTCAGCTTTTGGAAGGGGAGGGGGGGGGGAGCGCACCGTGGAAAAATTGAGAGCGAAAGAACTTCCGTTGCGGCGTGTAACGTCCAAACAAAAGTTACACTCCGTAGAATTAACGATAAAGTGATAAAAAAAACATTGGAGCAGGTATTAGCGTATCTTTCTTCGCGGAGTTTCGCTCCGAAAGACGAGGAAAAACTTGCGAACGGAGGAGGATACCAGCGCTGCCATTCAGTCACCAGAATAAAAAAGTGAAATAGTGACTGCTTCTTGGCAAAAATAGTTACAAAGAGTGACCTTTCAGGCATCGAAATAGTGATCAAAAGTGATATTTTTGTCAAATCCTGAAAGTAATTAAGGCTATTTCAGCAAAAAATAACACTTAAGCCCGGTTTTCCACTTTCTGGTTAACTTGATGATTTAGATTGGATCTAGTGATAACGTAAAAACGTAGCCGTGTTTTTCTATTCAAGGTTAATCGTTCAATTTTAAAAGTTAACACTACAAAACCATCGGTTTAATGATTAACCATGAATAGAAAAACACGATTTTTACATTACCATCAGTCTGAACCACAAATTAACCATAAAAAGAAAAACTGACCCTTACTCTTAACTTCCCAAGTTTATCTTTAGATAACTTAACATATAACGAGTTCTTTTCATAGTACAGTTTGAAATTTCGTTAATAAGAAAAGATCAAAGGCATGAACGCTTTCGGAGCAGTTTTATTTAGAGAGACGACAAAAAATTATATAAACGTCTATATTTTATAAATTTAATGCTCAGTAAAAAAGGTGACTATAGTGACTCGTTTTTTAGTGACTCGTCGAGAAAAAATGACAAAAATGACTGGATGGCAGCGCTGGGATGCACGCGTTCCGATTAATCTCACAAGAATTCGGGCCATGCCATTGTCATTCGCCGCGTTCGCTCGCTTCGCTAACGCGCATCGCTAATTTCCGCTTTGGGGAAGACGGCAGCGGTGCTCGAAAAATGAGCTGGACGTTAAGTGGGGCGATTCGGGGAATGAAAAGCTTCGAGATCCCCTTCCTCATAGAGCGGGTATCTCGCGGCGCATATCGATCGATCCTGTTTTCGCAGTCTCTCTCTATCTATCCCTCCCTCCCTCCAACTCGCTCTCTCTTTCTCTCTAGAGGGAAAAGGAGTAATTCCACCGGTGAATTGTGGATATTTGCTTTCTGCATCGGTTACTACATTTTGTTTTTATAGCAAGGTTTTCGGTGCGCGGCGGGAGTGTCGTGCAAAAAATATCATATCGACATCGCGTATTACCCGGGATCAACGTGCGGCAGTTGTACAATACGCGGACCGTCGTTTCCCGATATGCAACGACAGCTAAATTCATTTGCGACTGCACGAAACAATTTGGCGCGGTGGAAAAAAAAAATGAGGCTATTCGGTTACGCGGGGAAGAACGATGATAACAGGGGAAAACAATGTTGCATCGCAACACGTTAATTGTGTACACGTATAAATTCACTCGAGACATCAATCAAACCCCGCCTGTCCGGAATGTCCGACATTCGAAGCTCCGATGATACGTTCGATGAAAGAACCGAGAATTTGAGATCCCTGAAAAAGCTCGCGGGAGGATTGAGGAAATATTTGCCGATTTGGAAATTTGAAGAGCCGGAAATGTCGGGAGATCCGAGGAGATATCGGCGATATCGAGAGTTAGCGATGAAAAGGGAACCGCAAATAGAACAGGATATCTCTCGGGGGTTTAAAGAAGACTCAGAATACATATTCGATAATCCATTATGACACCCCGTTTACATAGCACACATTTATAGAATTTCCGATTCTCGGACCGCTTCGCGTCCCGCTCAAATTCCTTCAGTCGGGTGTGCGATTCCATACAGATTTCTTCGTAAAGCCGTTCTCATTCTTATCTCGCTCAATTATCCGGGCGTTAATGGCAGCAAGGAACAGCCAGCGCTTCTTAGCCAATTTGCACGGGAAGCTACAAACTGTAAAAGTTGCAGGACCGATAGTTTATCGTGCCTCATACAGCCGCGCGCTGCTAATCGCGTGGTTTACGGGCCCCGAAGTCATTCCGTGAAACTCGAGTGCAGTTTGCAGTTTCCGTTTCCACCGTGATGAGTGGAAACTTTGGTCAGTTCCCTCCCTCTCTTTCTCTCTCTCTCTCTCTCTCTCTTTCTCCCTCTTTCTCTCCTTCTCTCCGTTCCGGTGCTACTCCCGGTGCGGTAATGTAACGGTTTTCGCTTTAAAACGCTGGCGTTTGTTTTAAACTTCATTGCGATTTTCAAGTCCGAACGCGCGGGACTAATTCTTCCCCGTTAACTCTCCTTCTCTCGTGCGAGAGAGCCATAATTTTCGAGAGAACTACTTAAAGCTGCCCCAGACAGGCGAGCCTGAAAACTTTTCGTAACGACACAACAATCGCAACAACTCCGCCACGACAATGTTGACGCTGATATGCAATAAGGCTCATACCTCCTCCGTTTACGCGAAATTGCATTGCATTTCTGTCTTGCCTGAAATCGCGAGGAACTTTCTGACGTTTCTCTCGTAGCCTCCCTCGTGCTTTTTCTATCGGAAGTAATTGATATCGGTTGCATTAAGTGGAGAGCAGTTACATGTATATATACGTACATGCATATACGTATACATATGTATATATATATGTACATATATTTCACGAAAGTCTCTTGCCAAGTTACAAGACGGCGAGACCGACATCTGTTCTGCCAACAAATTAATCTAGCATCGACATTTGTTATCAGGATGACGGTGACAGAGGACGCGCACACACTTCAACCCTTCCCGAGCAGATGTACGCGTAAATAATTTACGACTTAGCGATCGCTCGGCCTGTCAAAGGCGCGGAGTAAATGATGGCGGAAGTAGTAGTACTCACCGGAGATGGGATCCGCGCCATCGAGCTTCCTGTCGGTGACGACGACGACGTTCTCGTGAGCGACTTCCTTGCTCGTCCTTGGACGGCATCCAGCGGCGTGGTTCGTTTCGTTGCTAGCGACCCCGTCCTGGTTCTTGTGCTCGTTCCGTAGGTGATCGTTTCTCTCGTTCAGCTTGCAAACACCGCCGCCAACCCCGACCTTCGACGAGAGCTTGCTGCTGCTGCAGCTGATGCCGCCGGGGTTCCCGTTGATGTTCGCGTTAACATTGATGTTGCCGTTACCGTTGTTCGACGCGTGATTGTCGGCCTATAAACGGCGCACAAAGCGATCGTGAGCCGCGGGATCTCACCGGTAGGTGGTTAATCCTAATTATTTCGTCGCTCGTAAAGCGGAGATGTTACGCGAGAGACAAATGAAGATAACCACACTATGGTCGCTTTATCCGGCGAGCGAATTTATAACGATCGAGAGCGGCTGGTGGAAATCGAAAGGGCTCTCGACGTGAAAAAATAGAAAAAAAAGGACAAAATTAAATATCTCTCGATTGAACGACATCTCGATCGAGAGAGGCTTTAAACAACGTGCCGCAACGCGCTTTTATGTCGTGTTTCTGAACGGGCCCGTGTTCGTGAGAAAAAGAAAATCCCGGAAAATTGGTCCATTCCGTTCCGATTCTTTCGGACGTAAAACGCGGCAGCAGAGCGTAAAGAAAAAAACATGCAAATAAACACGAACGTTGCGTCAGATCGCGACACTGAGCCGCGACGGAGGTCGTCCTTTGCGACGAGAAGCGATCTATCCTCTTTAACCCTTTACATTGGAACAGGCGAGGCTCATGGTACCACCTGCCACCCATTCCCAGCTATAATTGAAGTTGTCTCGTTTCGTATTGTGAAGCTATATAGCCGCGCGATGCTTTTTTCTCTTTCCGCGCTGAAGCCAGAAAGGCAAGCTTTTATTCTGTAAGTACTCGGTTGCGCGACTAACGGGGATATTCCCCGAAGACATCTGTCCTATGTCGAGACGAGAGAGAGAGAGAGAAAGAGAGAGAGAGAGAGAAAGCAAACAAGAGAGAAAACGAGCGAACATTCTTCTTCTCTCTCTCTCTCTCTTTTTCTCTTTCTTTCTCTCTAACCTTCTATCTATCTCTCGTACTTTCTTTCACACCTCCGATCCCATATTCAACGATCATTTGACCTTTTACCGCCGACACGTTTTTAGTAAAACTTTCTTAATATGACTCTCTGCGTTTATAAGCGGCCGGCTAAATCGACGTCGACGAGCAATTTAGCGATCCGCGTCTCGAGAAAATCAATTAACCGATTTGCAGTCTCGCGTCGGACGCGTCCACGTGTATATACTCGAAATAAGGCCGGTCGCGCTTTCCGCAGGAGGTAGTACCTCCTGACGAGGAACAAGCGGTATCTCTCTCTCCTTTTCCCTCAGTAGGTTGTTACTAACGGTCGATAATCGATCACGAGATCATATTTTTAGTAGAACGATCGAAATCGCATGCTCGCTCGTGCACAGCTCGACACAGCTAGTCGGACTGCGCCCGGATTGATCCCGCAAGCTACTAGACGCGCTCAACGATTTACTTTTCCTGAGAGAACACGAGCTCCCGCGGAAGTTGAACGCTAACAATAGCACGCTCGGAGTTCGCCCGGTTCCCGGCTTAGTTGGAACACATAATCAGAGCCTACATCATAACGGAGCCGTAGAGTAAACGCGAACAAAGGCGAGCGCGGTGGCCGCGTTGAACAATCTAAAACAATCCGCGCGCCGCGAGGACTCGATTCGTGCGCACGTTCGCACGGGCGTTCGCGTTAGCGCGTTCAAAAGGTCTGGCCGGGATTCTCACCGAGCTGGTCATGCAGGTGGACGAGGACGAGCGCACCACGACGATCCTGTTCTGATTGTGGTCGCTCGAGGCGATCGTGGACACGGCGGCGTGATGATTGGCCAAGGCGTGGTTGTCGTTGGGGTTGCCGCCGGGATTGCCGGAATTGGCGTTCCCGCCGGCCAACGAAGTCTGCCTGATCACCAGCACGCTGCCCGCCGGCTCCAGCACGACCACTTGCCTCATTCTCGCTTCCGTCCGTTTTCGGTTACCTCTTCCTCGTCGTCTGGCTTCGCCGGATGCGGCCGAGATTGGCGAGCGGAGAGAGAGCGGAGCGTGTCTTCTCTCTCTTCGTCTCCTCGACGACGACGACGACGTTAATCGCGTTCTCCAGCACAACCTCCGGCTCTTAAAACTCCCACCCGATCGCTGTCACTTGCTCCTCCTGTACGCACACACATACACACACATACACACACACAAACACCGAGTGATATTAAAGCTGTCATTTTCGAGGGGATGATCCTACCCTACCTCTTCCCTTCCTCTCCTTCTCACTGCTTGCCGTGACCCCGCCGTCACCGTCGACACTGTTGACCCTGGAGCGGATCTGCACACCCGCTTAGCCGCGCGCGCGGTGAGTCTTAGAGTCTTAGAGAGCGCGTGGCTTCTTCCGGCGAGCGGAATCGATGGGATTATTTCTGCCGACGGCTCTACGAACGGTCACGACTGTCGGTTTCTCTTCTCCGAGCGGCCGCCGCCTCCAAGCGCGCGGTTAGTACTACATCGCGACAAAATAACGGGGAAAGGTGCACGAGCGGTTTAAAGATAAGGCGACCGGGTCCAAGAGCCGGCCGCTTTTAGACGATGGCCCGTTGAACAGCCGATACGTTAACGCGTTCTGCTTTTTCCACGCCGTACCTGGGGAACGACTTGGCCGCTGGCTCGTGTGTGGCGGAAAGCCGGTCGATCTTGCCGAATGGACTTAACAATCTGGCGGTCGCTGATTTTCTCGAGAGACGAGTTTTCATTCTCTCTAAAGGATCACGTGCGAGAAAGGGAGAAATTTCCCGACGGAATTAGACGGCTGTTCCGCCTCGATGCATCTCTGCGAACCCGAGTCGAAATTTTGTTCCTATGTTAAACAATTCTATAACACAGTAGAAGTTAAGATAACAAAATAGATTAAATTTCAATTCTAATAATATAATATAACTCCTATTTTGATCCTGATGATATCTTACATTTTCGTTTCCGCTGTTTTAGCGTCAAAATAGGTTATTGAAGGTAACACTAAAATTCAATCTGTAAAAGTAAAGATTCAAGAAAAAAGTTAAAAAATATCAGTATTGTTAAAGTAAGTTTTTATTAATTGATATAGATTGTTTAAGTAGTCGCAAACTATCCTTAAGAGTGTCAGAATAGCATCGAAATTAAAATTAAAATTGTAATCATACTTTAAGTCTAATTTAGTTCTACATTTTAAGTCTTAGAAGACTTCTATCGTGCTCCTTTGATTCTACAAATGGGGAAATTATTGCTGTTTTCTACATTTGAAAACATAATGTAGAATTAAAATTTATATTCTGGAGACTTCGACTCTCATTTGTAACATTAAAGAAGCACTTATTGTGTCCCTTTGATACTATAAATAGAAACTTAATGTAGAATTTAAAATTTCGACTCGGATTATCTTTCAATTTTTATGTGGATTCTTTTCTCTCTCTCTCCTTTTTTGTCCAGGTAGCGAGTGATATCATTTAATTTAGATATCGAGTGGCCAAAATATTTTTAAATGTATGACGAATAAATCGATTGCCGCGCGGGATGGTCAAAACACATCTTACGTCGACCCCGTTCAGTATCGGAGCTCCGAGGATCCGGTCGCCTCGGTCTAAAGTCCGGTGCGATTTTCTCGTTTTCTCAGCGCGCTCGAACGGAGGGATTTGTTTTCGAGATCCCGCGCGCCCCGGTGGAAAGCAGCAGGAGATCCTGAAAGGATCTCGTGGTTTAAAATTGGATGAGTTTTGTTTGGAACCATTTGTACTCGCGTCGCTGGCACTCCACGGTACACATCGGCGGAGAGAGAAATCCGCGAAACTGATAGCCGATTACGGAGAGACACTGTTGTTTGATCAACCTTGCCTTCGCGGGATAAAACCTCCCGAAGCGGTCATTCGGCTCGGGATCAGCTAACTCGAAAAAAAGAAGAAACGTCACGCGGCTAACTTGCGAATTTGCACGTTCGACTCGACGATGAATTGAGAAAAAAGTATTTAAAAATTTATTTATGGGATCATCCAAATAAATCTTACTTTACAGAAATAAACTTTATTTCTGTGAAATAAATTCTATATCCCACAAATAAATTTTTAAGTAATCTTTTCTCAGTGTCGAGATACCAATTACCCTGCAAGCCCAGCGAAGATAAACTATCGTCATGAAAATGTACACCGATCAAAACCGTCCGACATATATTGAGAAAAAGAAATGGTAGAATCAACAAAATTTTGCTTAAACAAAAAAAAATTGTTCAAGCACAACGTTTAGTCCACAGAACAAGTTATATGGTTGCTGTAATGAGTTATCTGTTGATTTAACGATCGCGATGTGGTCAGCAACTGCACGAGGAGAAAAATAATTTTGCTTGTAGCAAAACATCGTTGCTACTGCATATTTATTACGGCAGCAATAAAATTTAGTTGGCTCAATTAAATTAGCAAATTACTCGTAATTAAAGCAAAAACAGTTTTTTGCCATGGCAGAAAATATTTTGCTAAATGAATTTGAACAAGTTAACACATTAAATGCCGCGGAGATTACCGATGACCAGCACTGCGATATTATCGCGTTTTGTTAAGTTATGTATAAAATATAATTAATTCCATCTGCAAAATAGGCTATACGGTCAATAAAGGGCCAAAAAAACAAAATAATAAATGTATATATCTTGAATTATATTTATTTACTACAGCTTAGTGATTTAATCATCAGTTAGACGTTTATACACTAAAAAAAATGGTTACGTCCAAGTAAATATTATTAAGGAGCACTAAAGTAATTTATTTTATTTGGATTAAGCAAATATTATTTGAATGAAGCACTTTTTTCTTTCAGTATACTACATTCAAGTAATATTTACTTAATCCAAATAAAATAAATCACTCCAATATTCCCCGATACGTAGCAGTTCTTTTCAATGTACAATCAATAGAAATCAGTGCGGCACTCAACGTCTTAATTTGCTGTTAGAAAATAACTTTTACCTATATTTATTAATTTGTCCTTATAGCAAAGTAATTTCTAAATTCAGCAAAATAATCCAGCGAATGGTAATTAATACTCTTAACAAATCGTTTTGCTGTCCACGTAGTAACTGGCAGATTTTGCTGTGGCAACATAAAATTTGCCGCGCCAGCAAATTATTTTTCTCCGTGTATATCAACGCAACACATATTGTTGCGTCAGTGTGTAATTTGTTCAGTGGACACAATATTTTTCTGAATGAATGTAACCGCCGGTTTTGTCGATCTAACCGCTTTTTCTTCTCAGTGTGTACGACGATAAAATTGGCATCGACGGGACGCTCCGTGTTGCGATGATAGTCGATAAATTATTTAGGGATGCTCTCAGACGCGACGCGCGTTCTTACGGTATTATTTGTCGCGGCTGCTTCTGCCTGGTGATGAATCGACCGCGGAGAATAAGAAACGAACGGCATCCGAGCATTTGAAACCGCTCCAAACGTCGTTATGATAGTGATCTCGGACAGGAGAGATGCGCGAGCGGTTCTTTCACGTATTCTGTAATACGAGCCGCGATTTGCATCTCATTCGGCTAATCTTCGCTGACGCGGAGGGAGAATGTTTCGCGGATCGATTCGAGGTCCTCGTCGTCGTCTATCTATCGCGAGATGAAAAATAATCTCTCGAGCTATCCCCGTCGTCGAGGAATCGCACCCGGCGAATTTCCGGGGATATATTTTCGTTTTAAGTGACCACCCGCGCGTTCCCGCGCGGAAAACAACGTGGGGACGAGGGAGGATTTTCATTTCCCCAGACTCCGCGGAACCACTTAAGTTGGCGTGCACTGTCATAAATGCATTTCTTGGCCGCCATTGTCACGTCGATCCGGCCCGCTGCAAACAGAAGCTTGACCTGCGCGCTCTTGCCAATTCCCCCTGTGTAACAATTCTCTTGGTGATTTGCAAAAAGCACTCCAGACAGCACGCGAGAGAAAATAAGAAGCTCCTCGAGTCCATCCCTTCCGAAGGGCGCGCGCGCGGTTCGTGTTTTATATATCATAACTTACATTTATTAACTAGACGTGTGTGTTTGTCGCTGTCGAGTTGCGAGACAGAACGCGAACGTCACCAATGAAAGAGACAGCGATAAGTTCTCTCGACAAGAAGGGAAGAAACCGGCGGTCTTAATATTAACACCGGATCGTTCCTCGGCGAAGACGCGTCGCGAGTCGCACGCGACGCCCAGCACACAGACTGTTAAAAAACCATCCCTTACGCGCGTTTCCTCGCAAAACGCCAGACCGTCTGGAAAATAGCCGCGTGTACCTGCGAACTGACCCATCATGATTCGTCCTGGCGACGCGTGCACGCTCGATGACGCGACAACGCGATGACGCGACTTGTCACCGTATCTGTGATAAATGCATGTCGTGTATATTTTCGGAAGAATTAATGTCACTCGCGCTTGGCGTGCCTTCAATAGGCACTAAATATACAGGGGGAATGTTAAAGGCGAGTAAATATCGCGGCCATTCATGTATGGAGAAAGAGAGAGAGAGAGAGCCAGCCCGGTATCGAGCGAGCGAGCGAGCGAGCAGGCGAACGGGTGCGAGCGCGTAGCGGATATCTGCCGGTACGACGGCACGTGCGGCAGTAATAATAGAACCATCGCGTCGTCGGTGCATTCACACGCAGAGGAGATGCCCCGCTGTATCTCGCTGTATAGCGGCACGGAGGGAGAGAGAGAGAGAGAGAGAAAGAAAGAGCCCGCCGGCAACTTTTGCGCCTTTTCCGCATTCGCGGCTTACCAGACCAGTGCAGGCCGGGCTAGAGTAGACCGCGAGTTCGATCGTGATCGAACAACCTCCGGAATTTCGAACATCTCCCTCTCCCCTTAGAAGACTATGCAGACCGCGATACACACGACAAGGGCTCGGATTGCGCATTCGTTTGCATAACGATCGCGAGCACGCGGAGAGATTCGCAGCCGCGAGACAACGAGGATGACGGCGATAAAAATACGCTCGAAAGAATTCCCGCGGAAAATCAGTCGATAAGACTGTTTGATCTTTGTCGCAAACGGCATGTGTGTGTGTGTGTGTGTGTGTGTGTGTGAAAGAAAGAGAGAGAGAGAGAGAGTGAGAATATCTTACGCATGTTCTCGACTTCGTTCGGGATGGAAGTGTAAATTTAAATTTGCATAATATTCTCGAATATGTTTTACTCTCTTTTTCCTCTCTTTTCTTCCTCTTTGTAATTTCTCTGGCGGACTCGCGAACACGACGGAACGTTCGCAGCATCGCAATAACGCGACCGGGCACGTTTTTCGTGCGCGACCGCTAAGTGATATTTACGCGGCCTTTTTATATTCATTAAATGTGAAACGTGCTCGGCCTAGGCCCGGCCCTAGAATCGGCCGGGGCGCGTCGAAGAGGGTATTCTTACGAATGCCGTGGTATTTTTCCCTCCGGACGTATACATATATTCGCCGTTCCGTCGTCGCATGAGACTGCCGCGAAATTAAATGCACTTGTTAATGCACGTTGTGTAGATTATAATATATTCGTCACATGTAATCCTGCGCCGTGCTACGCGTTGCTTACGTCGTGTATAATCTCACGATTTACAATTTGTAAACCATCTGCCTTCTAAGTGAAATTAATACTAGAGATAATTGAAGTGTGTGCTTATTAAAAAAAAGACAATAACAAAAAGACGACTTTTAATATAGTTGTATCGCAGAGTGTCGTAGCGCATCAAAGGCGCGCACCAAAGGGGCCGTTCATAAATTTAATATTTATCAAACAAAATTAGGTTCCTGGATACATTTACTTCACTATCTAAATAATAAATTAGTTTGGAACAAAGTTGAGATAGACATATGTACACAATATTGCAAATACGAAAATATTTTTTATTTTTCTTAATGCTATTTTTATGCGTCAGTTGATTTAATAGAAATGCACAGATAACAGAAAGAGATGTATAAGTGTTTAAATGTATATATATGTATTGTGTGTGTGTGGGTGTGTGCGCGTGCGTGCGTGCGTGCGTGCGTGCGTGCGTGCGTGCGTGTGTGTGTGCGTGCGTGCGTGCGCGCGTGCGTGTATTTCGAGTATTATTATAAATTATGAACTTTACACCGCTGTATTTTCAAAATAAAATAGTCAGAAATTCCGAAATTTTTGTATAATGCCTCTATATTAGTCTTTAATAATATAATAATTTTTGTATTAAAATTCTAAATGTGATTTGGAAGAAATTAAAAATAAAAATTATAAATAGGATATTAATCTCAAGGAGCACGTAATAAATTGTGTCATCTTTAGTTGCAAATATTTTAATTTACAAATAGTCAATCAACACTGAGAGAAATTATAAAGAATTATTTTTAGTGCCAACTATAACCTTTTTATAGTGTTAACTACAAAAATAATAGTAACAACATGCATATAAGATTATTATCACTAACACTACTACTACTACTTACAATAACACTTATTAGAAAATTGATTTCCCTAGCTACGATTCTTTCATAATGATGATTATAGTTACAAATATTAAATATTTTTCTCTCAGTATATTTATAATTGCGTCAATAATTAGATTATATTTAAATTTATACACAAAAGAAAATTAGTCTTAAATCAAGAATATATATTCTCACATGTAAATAAGAATATTATAATTTTCGTAGAAGATTTTTAGTCTTGATTTGATCGAATTTATATTGATGCAAGTGTTATTTGCACTCAATTCAAGACTAAAAATCTAAGAATATTAAAATATTCTTGCTTATAGATATATATCATTCATCTATCATTGTTTTAAGACTATTATTTTTATTATATATAGTACAAATTTCAACGAATATCCTTAGAAATTCATATTGTGTTACGACTACCTTAAATACCGCGAGAAAAGCACCGCGTTGAGAGAGGAGAACGACTCCTCTCGTAGTTGAATCAATTCAACCCAGATTGCAAAAGCGCGCAGAAATAATACAAAACTTTTCCCCCGTCCAGGAGAGGATCCCCCGCGTATAAATTATAAAAAATTTAACGCATATATATCGACGGTGGCGCGAGTGACAGGCAACGAACGAATGAATCGAATCTAATAAACGAATAAAATGTAGCCTGCCAATAATACGACACGAGCGAGAAGAATGGAGCAGAAAAATACTAAATGCGACACGTGCGCGCGTTCTCTCGTCAGGAATACTTTCTGCAGCGACTGTAGAATTCTGCAGAACGACGATAGTACTGCTAAACCACGCACAGCGTAGCGAGTCGCCCCGTGTCGTTAACTAGAAAATTGCGACTGGAAGACGGCCACGTACACGCGTTTAGATCGATCGATCTCTCCGCGCGCGCCCCATGTGTTCTGTCGTCTTCCAAAAACGAGACCGCGCGCGCTTCGGGAATCGTCGCGATTTGACGTTTATCGGGCGCGGCATTAAAATACGCGCGCGAGCAGCGAGCTGAAACAACATCGAGCGCCGAGAAGATCGACCGGAGACTCTACAACGAGTATTTCTTCCTACCGATTGCTTAAAAAATTCCGTCTGCTTATCTTGGAAGTGCGCATTTCGGATAATATCGTTTTAGAATCAGTGTTTTTCTTGCCCGAACCACTCTTCTTAGGAAATTTTATTTAAAACAAACCGATCGGAAATACTTTCCGAGATTGAATTCAATGCTACACTAAGAAACCCATTTAGTTGAATCAACTAAATAGGCACATACATTTTTTGTTATAAGAACCAAGGTTTAGTTCTCTAAACCAAAGATTTGGTTCTTTGAAACCTCTGAAACTTCAGAGAACCAAACCTTTGGTTCAGTTTAGTAATTTCTAATAACTTCGTGACGTTTTTCTCGCAGTATTTAAAATTCTTCCTATTCATTGTTGTTGTCTTTTCTCTCTCTCTCTCTCTCTCTCTCTCTCTCTCTATTTTTTTAATAGCGCACATATCAATTACTTTTATTTCTAGTGTTAGTGTGATTGACATTGGCAACTGTTTAATTATTTTATGGAAGCGGTCAGCCACATTATTTTTAGAAAAATTATTACGTTATGTTTCCTGTTGGAAATTGCACGGTCTATAAAGGCTCGTCAGGGAGATATTTCGGTGTTGTTGTGAGACAGCCGAAAACTCGGTAACTCCGTGTGCTGCAATCAATAAGCGCGCATCAGTCTCAGCGTGTCAGTCGTATTCGAGAGTGAATGTCAGTTTCCAAACAGTTAGCGGAACTGCGATGCACTCTAAACTGATGTTCTCAAGCACGGTCCTAGTTATGCAGGTAGTTACTATCGTTTTCGAACGGGCCGTCAGAATCCCAGGCGGCAGGAAACGCGTGGCTTGTCACTCTTGATAACAGCTGATTACGAATGAGCTCGTCCAGATAACGAGGCCCGCTCCCCCCTCCCTCTCTCTCTCTCTCTCTTACTGGTATGTACACGTAAACAGTGTACATTGATATATCACGTTGATATCGCGTCGATATTATCGTCGACGCTTCGAAACTCGCTTCTCTCTTTCGCGCAAACACGAACGGCGGGCGACGCGCGTAATTAATGATTAACCGATCGCGCGAACGCCGATGTGAATTTCTACCAATAGACGCGATTCGTTCCTCGTTTTCACCACTTCCATTTCACTCCCCACATCGACCCGGGAGACTCTCACGCGAGGGAAGAACGCTCGCTTCAATAAGTCAGGGCAGTAAAACCTGGGATTAACCTTGTGTTCTGAAAATATTATCCACCGCGCCGCGCAGAAGTGACGAAGGGTCTCACCCCGAGCCCTTAAGGGATGGATTTACAACGCGGATGTCGTTACGGGCGATTACATCGTGTATGTCGTGCGTTAACGCCTGTGACGTTTGCGTGACGCGAGGCGAGGACAATTCTAGACTAAGGAAATTAATCTCTGAATTGTCTCGAGCTGTTCTTCCTTCCCCTCCTCCTTCTCTCTCTTTCTCTTTTCTCGTCGAGATAAGAAATTAGCGGAGCGGCAAAGAGATAGACTCAATAAATTAATCGCACCGCCACGATAACAATGACGTACGTATATTCGGAACCGGAACGAGGTGAGACTCTTTCGAAATATGGCGATAATCATTTTTCGGCGCAAAGCAAAGAGCTGTTAGAAAGAGATTGCGTCTCTTCCCCCACAGTCCCCCGGGATACATAAGGTATATAATCTCGAAAGAAAATTGCCAAACATTGCCGCGGAAAATTATCCCCCGCAAACGGACGGGCCGAAAGCCACTCTCTCTTTCTCTCTCTCCCTCTCTTTCAGGTTTTATTAATTTCCACGACAGAGAGATCCGCCCTTATAGGAGCGACAACGCGACGCAAAGCACGTTCTGCCGCGTATCTACACTCTCAATAATTAAACTCACCGAAATTACGCCAGCGATAAGGTATCGGGCACACACGCGACGCCTCCAGAACTCGTACGTGACTCCGGTTTTTCCAGCGGGAATTATCTTTCGGAGAGGCCGGCGTGCTCGCTCGCGAAACACCAAACCCCATCGCGATCACGTGAAACTCGCGTAATACCGGCCATCGTGCCCCGTGTACCGACGCGACCGCCAACTGCACACCGCCTCTTCGATTCGCGCGATCCCAATCGCGAGCGCGATTAAAGCGAGCTCGCGCGAACTTTAATTGCGGATGCGTTTGATAAGCTCACGGAGAGCGCTCGTCGGACACTTCTCGCTTCTATTCCGCGCCTGAATAATACGTAAAGCTAACAACAGTGACTGTGAACATTCGTGTAAACTGTATGACATGTAAATTTTATGATAACAAAACAGTACAATACTCTGCGATAGCAAGTATCTACTGACGTAACAATCAGCAGTGAATAAAAACACCGACGGCTCGTAACAATAGAAGCTTCATCCGACAGCAAGTACGGACTTCAAATCGCAATACCTAGTCGGACGCGAACACCGTCTCGAGCGAGCCGAGGACGTTCGCACGGGCCGCTCAGGATCGTGCGGATCTGCCGCGCTGCGGAGCGAAGCTCGCGTTGGACGGTCCGTCGAACTTCCCGCCAAAAGTCCCCGAGACGACGAGGAACGTGTCCATCGCGCGTTACCCGCGCGTCTGCTTCAAATCCGCGCACGGCGACGACGACGACGACGGTGATCCGGGCGCACGTGTGACCGTACGCGCGAACCAAACGCGAGATTCTTCCCTTACGATCGGCGGCGGGTTCACGGTATGCGCTAAAAATAGCGGCACCCATAAAACTGTTTGCGCTCGGAGCGAGAGACCACCACGCGGCCGAACGAAAGCACGACGACGACGACGACGACGACGACGGCGGCAACGAGGACGACGGAACGCTCGTCACTTCTATTTCACGCGCGCGCGCGTTCACGCGGACTCTATTTTTATTTCTCTATTCTCCCGTATTCACCGCGAAACCGCTCTAGATGACCTCCCGAGGCGCGCAGTGGGTATTCTCGATCGCTCGAAACGAGACGTCGCTCGACGGCCGCCAGCAGCGTCGACAAGGCGCGGCGGGCGGCGGGCTCGCGGCGCCGCGACGGCAGCCGTGCCGTCGGGCACAGGGAAAGGGCGATACTTACGGGATCCTCGCTCCGGACGAGAACAGAAGGCCCGTCGTCGTGGTGGCTGCTCATTTCGACAGGCTTCCCGGTGCGCGCGCGACGTCGACGTCCCGGCCAGAGCGGCGGACAGGAACGGCGTCTCGGCGACGCGTCCGCGTTCACCAGCGGCGAGGGCAGCGACGGCGACGACGGCGGCAGTAACACCTTGATCCGCGCGACGACACCGCGATGTTCATGATCGACGACGACGGCAACGACGATGACGACGACGAGACAGTGGCGGCGGGGGCGGCGATCTTGTCCAACAACGACGTTCCTCGCGCTACCTCGTCGGGGAACACCCTGGCGCCGAGCGATCACCTCGCGTCGCGATGCGATAATGCGTGGCTCTCACGCAGGAAATCGCGCGATCACGCGTGCCCGCGGCCGCGGTCGATCCTCGGAATCCATGACAGGTATACGCACGTATATACGTACGTTGTATGTACGTACGTGCAGCACGACGGCCGGAGCAGCGAGCGCGAGAGCGCGGGCCGAGCCGTGGATCGCATGCGCCACGGCAAAAGTCATCGTGCCGCCTCGAGACCGCCCCGCGCAGCGCGTACACGAGAAAACTCGTTCACAATTCAAAGAGTTCCCGCGCGCCGCCGCTCGCGACCACCGTCTGCATCGGGCGTCGCTCTTCCGCGTCCTCGAGGAAAGTCGGGAAAACAAATGAAACGCTGCTCACGGACACCGTGGTGTTCTTCCTCGACGATGGGGCTCGGGAGCCTCGTGTAATCGTGTTAATAATTATGTACTCACGATAATGAGTGTCACGAAAGCGTCAGAAGGCGATGATTGGCGTCGCTGTGAAATGTCGCGTTGTCATTTGTGTGTTTGACAAGTGTCACGGCCATCCCAATTAGTCGCGCTCGCGAAAGGTGTAGAAAGCGCAGTTAAAGAGTGCAGTTGGAAAAAACGAGGCCGCCGTCGCTCAATCTGCTAGACCTTACGCCCCGACGTCAGTCATAAAGTCAGCTTTTGCACTTTCTCGCATCCCGAAATGCCCTGGGGCAACACTCTGAACATTCCCGCTTATCGTTCCGATCGAATAGCACGCGTATCGATACATCGTTCGACTTTGATATGAACGTTCTGCGCGAACCGGCTGCGCGGTAGCATCGCTCCTGCATCATTTAGCGGCGCTTCCGCGCACGGAAGCGCCTTATCGCGGATGCAATTGTACCAACTCAGAGAGTGCTCCCCAGAATTCGAAATATATATACAATATGAGAAGCGTTTTTGAAAATTAACACGAACTATGGTGCAATAAGTTGAAGTGAGATAAATATATGTTTTCTCACTTCGACTTATCGTACCATTGCATTAGTGCAGTTAAAAAGACCAATGTATGAAATATAATTAATTGCAATTGGACAAATCGGTTACACGGCAGATAGAGAGCAAATGACACGAAATAAAAGATGTACGTCTCTCGAGTTACATTTATTTATTGTATCTTTAGTAATCCAATCATCCTGCAACCGGCTTTTGCTAGCCTTGTATAATTTTATCATCGATTGAGATTTTATATAATTAACAGAATTTAAAATGGCAGTCATGTTTATATTTTGTAGTTGTTGCATCAACCAATAGCGATTGTTTTGTGTAAACTGCTCTTGGCACAGTTGCATTCTTGTCTCTTAATTACTCGCAATTTGCATTTATCTTTACACCGATCATTGTATACCGTGTACCATGTAGTGGAAATATAATATTTCTAGCACAGAGGAGTATTATTGTATACCAGAGACAGTATAATTTCACGGGAAGCGCACAATATCAGAGACTTGAATGTTTGGAGGCAGTAATTTATTTTACACATATACTTCATTACGCATATGAACGCTTTAACATAGAGAGACAAAATCAATTTTATGCTCGTACAATCGATCAATATGTTGCTTTCTACTCTTATTCTCATGCACGATACAGTGATATTATCATGTGTTCTACATTTCATTGAGCGCATCGTAAGCCACACACACGAACGATCCGCAGCGTGCAGGATTTGTTTAGTTTCGCTCAAACTCTGGTACCAAAGATGCTACAGTGTGCACCCTACATATATTATATATATATATCATAAATCACATAAGAAATGAGTATAATTAAACTCGTGTATATATGTATATATATATATATATATATATATATATATATATATA
>NW_014555972.1:267070-273815 GCF_001313825.1 Dinoponera quadriceps
ATATATATATATATATATATATATATATATATATGTATATATCAATGTTTTAATACAGAAATTCATTATATCATGATATAATAATAATAAAAAAAAAGAAAACACATTACATAGTATAGTAACGTATAAACTTACAATTACGTTTATCTCGTGAACGTAGATTGTAACATTGTAGTGGCTTTGCTAATTCCAAAGGCAAATCAAGAGCCGGCAATTGTCCGCCCCGGAATTAATGCTAATGCAATTGTTACTTGCGATATATTATTCCGTATAATGTAAATTTCACTGATCACATCGGCCCTTCGCGTGCACGGAAAACGGAAAGTCGATAAAAACCTAATTCGGAAACAGCTTCGGAAGAAAGAGGTAAAGACACGATTCAATGATAGACAGCGTAGCCTGATCGGCATTATCTGCTCGTCGGGGAAAAGAATTTCGAAAACATCATCAAGATCCTCGTACAAACCAGAGTTTGCACGAAGCGACACCGCGCGGAACTGGATCGCGAGACTCAACACGAGAGAAAAGCAGTGGACGACATGAAAAATTGGCACGAAAGAAATAATCACCCTGGTTTAATCCTCCGATTACCACGTTGACTCGCTCAACAACATTCCCCCTCCTCAGGCAAGCTGGAGGCCATTTTTTTATTTTCCACTCAGCGGGTTTCTCCCGGCGTATCACATTGGTAGCGTGGAACGAGGACAATTTAAACAGAAACTTCGCTCTCACTAGCACGATGTATAACGTACGAGAAGCAAAATGTCCTGCGGCCGTTCTACTACTGTTTCCGTGTCGATCATCACGGATAATTCCTCCTCAAATGACGTAGCTCGTAAGTTGCGCTACTTGATGCACGCGTCCGGTGAGGATCGAGTCATCCGAATGTTTCAGATCGTCGCTTCGTATTTATGCGCTGCAATGAAATAATATCGACAAATACTCGATATTCGATTATTCATAGTGTTTCATGTGTTTTGTTCTTTTTTTTCTTTCTTTCTTTCTTTCTTTTTTATCATATTGAGATTACTTCTTTACAATTATTTATGCGTTCGGCAAGCTGGTCCGTTAACACCGCGTTTCGTACAGGCCGCTGCGTCCAATGTAGCGGACCCATTTGATCACGTCGTGGTCGGAGTAATTCAGCTTGGACTCGAACACTTTCAAATAACGTACTTTAAAGCCGGACGGCGCGAACGGCACCTCGAAATTCATCGATATCGGCGGCCTCGTCCATTTCTTCTTCGTGTCAGTCTCTAGCAGGTCGATCTCGGCGGACAGCTGCGTCTCCTTCATACCGGCCATGCGCTTGATTTTCCACACGATCGCGTTCTCAGACGCCTTATACTTCGCTTTACCCTTCAGGCATATCAACTGCACGCCGGCGGTGTTCAACGGCGTCGGTACGCGCACTTCGATCTTCTGGCCGAGCAACGACGGCTTGAAATTCGACTTCAGCACTGCCTTCACCTCCATCTTCGTTCGACCCACCTCGCGCACCAACGGTATCACACGGAAGGGCAACGATATATCCTTCGTAGTGCGATATCTGCAACAGAACGAACGATGAACGAGCGACGTGAGTACAAACATGTTTTAATCGAATACTCGAGGGATCTCCTCTTATGTCTCCGCTCACCTCATCAACTCGAATTCACCATCTGGCGGTATAAAACTAATGGAATGTTCGGTCTCGAATTTGCTAAGCTTAACGCACTGATGGAATTGGCAGTCATCGATGACGACGACCGGCTTGCCGGACCTGGCGCCCGTGGGGTCGTCACCACCGCCTCCCAATGCGCCGCCTCCTTTCATGCCCTTCGCCTCCATGACGATCTTGTCGTTAATGCCGAACTTGCACTCTGGCATTCCCGACAAGTACGACTTCATCACGACCTGAAAAAAGGATTCTCCATTGGAAATTCGGAACGATCTCGATCGTTATTGAACATTCTCCATCACGATCGATTTACCTTTCCAGCTACATGCGCGCTAAGAACCTGGCCCTGAGGGCTCATTAGGAGATTCACGTATTCGAGTACATCCAGGAAGAGTTCGTTGCGTCTGTACTTGATGCCCTCCCGCCGCCACCCGATCTGGCCGGTGACCTGCGATGTTATTTGAGCCTGTTCTTCCTTCGTGGCCGACTTGACGCCCTGTTGGGTGATGAACGTCTTCAGTACTCCCGTATCACAGTTCTGTGGATATCCAAAGTCGAGAATTTCTGCAAGAAAATAAACGGTAGAAACGATCAAAATTTTTCACAGGATCTCCTTTCCTATAACAAGTTTTAACGCGATCATTAACTCTTCCCCTGCGTGAATTGACTAAGATTGATTTAAAATATATTTGAATGCAATTAACGACTTTAGTCTATGACTTAGGCTGTGTTCCAAAATTCACTACCAGTACTAATTTATACTTTATGTTATGTATACTATAGATTTTCAGTATAGAGGTGAATATCAGAATGCAGCCTTAGAAAAAAGTTCTACTATTTTAAGAAGAGTGAGACTAAAATCCCTTACACATCTCCTGGATATTTGGAGACGTGTAATGGCTATGGTTCTGCCTTGTGGCAAATAGTGAATTTAACTCTATGCATTGAAAATCATTACAAAAGGGTTAAAAAGTCGATCAAATTTTATGCTAACCATCCAGCAGTTCGTAAATGAGCACAAAGTTGTTCTTGATGTTTTCCTCCGAAATCTTGCCAAAGTACGACTGCATAACATCTATGATTTTAAGCAGCAACTCGAACACCATGGCAGCATTGACATTTTGCTTGGTGACAGCAGCCAGCCAGATGTTGGCGCGTTTTATATGGAAAAACGATGTTCTGGCGATGTTGGTCACGGGCGATCGTACTTGTTGCCGTGCATGAATGACATTAACACGAAACGCATCCACCGCATTCCGGCCAATATCATCCCGATACACTCGGGAGATCAGTACTTCGCCCTTGTGATTGTAAACAAACAGACCCCCTATCATTTTGACAGAGGGTAGTATCAGTCGCTTAAGCCGAAATCAACCTGCAAGAAACACCGATTCAATAACAGCTTTAAAACAAGACTGATGATCGAAACAATTAAACTAAATTTGGAACAATGCAAGATTCTATTGTCGCAAGTAGCAGCGCGAGAAAATCTCTTCACTCTCTCTGTGAATGTTTTAAAAAGTATTTAAATCAAGAGCAATCAACCTCTCAAGTCTACCCCGCTCGAATGCTCTAAAATTCATAAGGCTGCTCCGGGAGTAAAATCGATCGTGACGCAAATCGAAGCCAGCGATCCCGATACTCCATTATTGATAAACAACATGCTGTGCAATAAAAAGATACACGCGAAAGTATGTCCACGAAATTCCAACTTGGCGAACTCTCAGAAGACCCGAGAGAACCGTGCGAGAGATCTACGGTTGACGAGAACGCGATATCGGCCAGTCCGTCGACTGGTACTTCGATATCACGCGAGATGTTATAAATATGCCTGGGGTGGCAGATAACGTCCCGATTGATTTCTCAAGTGACATTTGGACCGTCCGTCCGTCCGGTATGTCTTGCGAACGGTTAGTATTATCGATCGAACCTGTGGCCCTGCGTAACCCTCTTTGCTGTCGTCGTCGTCGTCACCACTGCCGAAAAACGCGCGCGCGAAACGTCGAGCGGGGTCACGCTTGACCGTAAAAAACGGGGACTGATCAATCGATCGATCGGTCGGTCGGCCGGACCGACCTGTATCGAGACTCACTTACGCATGACTCCTCGCGACGATCGCCGAGATCCTCACTACAATTTCACCTTACGTATCCGCCCTGCGCCACCCTCGCTACGTTGCGTGCAACCGCGAGCAGACGAGTGACAAGAGCAACACCCACTTTTCGATAGTGCCAACAGGAAACGCCGTTGATAACGAGGTTTCGATAGACGGCAACGAAACTCGTGTTTTGGCAACGTTCCAGCGAAAGACGAAGAAAAGCGCCACCTAGGTGTACTTATGCTCGTGGAGGCGATCATGAATCTTTTCCTCTAGCGTGAATTTGTGAAATAAAAAACACTTAAAAATGACCCCCCGCTTTCAAGTTGAAAAATTATTATTTTTCATGAATTCACATTAGTAGAACAGATTCAAATTTCCAAATTTCATCCTTTTTGTTATTTTCCAGCAAGAGATACAAGCTGACATAAGTCTAGTTATATCATTGCTCTTTCCTTTAGATGCAAAATAAGGACAAATGATAACTGGATCTGTGTATTTTGCTGAAAAACAACTATAACTAAACTTGTGTCTCATGCTAGAAAGCAACCTTTATAAAGCTCAGACTTCATCGAGAAAATTAGGATTTTCAACACAAGTCGCTGTAACTGTAAACGTAAGATGTAAACTTAAGTTGAAGAACCAATCAGGATATTATCTTGAGCTTAAACCTAATACCTGATTGGTTCCTTAGTTTAAATTTCTCATGTTTATTTTTTAAATAGAGCTACTAAAAGAAAATAGAAATATACATATATATTCTTACTTATATATTCATCTTACTTGTATATTTACATAACTTAAAAATACTGTATGACATAATTTCAACTGATTAATTTTATTCTTATTGTTATAAATTTCTACACATTAAATTCATAACTTTTAGATCAAGTAACATCTATTATTGATATATTATAAAATGTTAAGTGAAATATATATATAGAATATTTATTGGTCTACTGAGGGACCATGCGATGTATTGGATGATGCTAATGATTCAGGTTCTATTAAAGGTACCATACGTCCACATGAGTCTGCAGATCTGAAATAAAAAAAGTTACAAAAATAAACAATTGAATACATATGTGTAGTACATGAAGCGTAATATGGCCACAAATGTTAATTGTAAATTATAAAATTACACAAATTTTTTAACTTACACATCTTTTAAAAGATGTAAGACTTGTTTATGTTCTATTCCTTCTAGCCACAAGTTGAGTAACTCCTCTCGCTTACACCTCAGCAATTGTTTACAGGCATTTAAATTCTCTTTTACCGCATGAATCTTCTCTCGTGATGATGTTACTTTCTCAGACAATGCGCTGAATATCTAAAGTAAAATATAATGAAACATTGTGATACATTGTTGTAAAGAAAGTTACAGAGATCTATTGCTCCACTGGACATTTTGCTGAGATCCCTAAAGTATTTACGTTCCTTGATAAACATATAAATGTGTAGATTTACTTGCATAACTTCCGTGAGATCCTGATCATGCAGGGAGACTAATTCGTCTAATCGTTGATCGCTCCGCTTATACTCTTTTTCTAGTTTAGCCTTCTCAATTTCGCGTTGCTCATTTGTTTCACTTGCTGATAAAGCACGAATTACGGAGATCAACAGACCACTCTGCAAAATACATTTATTACTCACATTAACATCATCCTACTCATAACAGAATTTAAGACTAATGATATCTTAGCTACAAAATTTACTTACCGTTTCCTTGGTTGGTTTAATGCCACGTGGTGGTTTGATGGGAGGTATACTCATCTTGAAATCGTTTGTAGCTACAAAGTACACTTGGTGATTCAGTGACGTGTCACTTTTATACAGCAGCTAAAACAGCTTTATTGTTATCTCAGACATTTAGTTTAATATTTGTGTGAGCTTCAAACCACTTATAAATTTATAATATTGTTATGAATTGATAAGATTTTATATAAACCAATGTTTAAGATTAATCTTGATTCTATTATCAATATTATATGTATATAATCCTGGAAAAAAGGAATATCGTATTAATCACTCAAAACACACAGAGTTCTTCAATAAGAACAAGAATATGCGTACATCAAGTTGAACTAAAACTTAGTTGTCGCCTTTGGTTATATTAGGTTAAGTTATATCTGTTTATAAAATATATTGGTCTTTTAGTATTGCACTCTCTTTCACTGTAAAGTGAGATGGAAATACGTTCATAATTTCAGGAAGGAAAAAGAAGGAAATGTGTAAACGTGTAAAAAGTGTAAATCTGTACTCTTCAGTTGCATGTGCTACGACATTTTGTCCTTGTTGTTCAGCGAATATAGAACAGAGAACCATACTGACAATATAGGACTTAGGTAATCTAATATGTGTGTGTATTGGGATATATTAAATATTAGATTCTGATCATATATGTTCATCAATATAATTTTATATAAATTTGGCTTATATGTAATTTATATATATTTATATATATATTATATATATAAGAGAGCTAGATAAAAATATATAATATTTGTACATACGTTTAATATAATAAACAAATGTTGATAATGCCGTTTAGAATTCTATATAATATATATATATATATATGTTTTAACAAAATAAAACACCAATTATCAAAATTATATTTTATTATAATCATCTACCATTAATAATACAAAATGACACGTATGTGGAAGCAAAGTAAATTTGAATTTATTATCCAATTTAAATATAAAAAAGGATTAAATGTACAATCGCGTACCTCATAAATTTTTATGTTCACAAAAATGCAAAAATTAACACAAATGTGAAAAAGTTAAATAAGAGTTGATAAATTAGACGTATTAGGTCTTATTTATTTCGCTCTTTAAATATCACAGAATAAATTTTATATTTTTATTATACAATCAATATGTCAATGTACTGCTTTGATTTTGTTTGCATATTTGTGGAAGAATTTTGAATGCCATATAAGACTACCGGAAAAAAATAAAATAATTTTACAAAGAGCAGAG
>NW_014555972.1:273935-311261 GCF_001313825.1 Dinoponera quadriceps
AAAATAAAATAATTTTACAAAGAGCAGAGGTAGAAAATTTAGCAGTCTGCTATTTTTCTATACATCTGCTTCATATAACTCTTATGTAATATTTCATACACATATTCTTACACCTATATAAACCGCAATATATAATATAGATTATAAATATTAATTATATATACAATACACGCATGGTGCCAGCATATCTACGTCTCATACATATGTTTCGACTTTTAATATAAGGCCATTCGATTAAAGATTTCCTTACATAACTGCAAAAATAGTTTTGCAATTTACTATAGCTAAAGATTCACTTAGTGCAATTGTATCGACGATACTAAATGAACCTTTTTTCTCTAACTACAAATTTCGAATGAATACCAAAAAAAAAAAAAAACCGAATAGGACTCCGCAGAAAAATAACTATTTTGTAAGACAACCGTTTTATACGGCAAAGTATAACCGTTAACCGTTTAACATGTTCCATATTAAGTAACAGTATTTCCAAAGAACACAGTGAAATTTAACTTAAAAAATTCACTACTATTTGCAAGAAAGGGTATTGGTGCTGTGGATAAATATAGATTTAAATAGCACAAAACATTTAGGAATGCATCCTAGGGATAAAATATCTGAATTAAGTAACTCATGACGGAAAACTATTCCATGGTTGAGAAGGTCGGATATGTTTCGAGGGTGGTGGAGGAGGAAGGAAACAACGCTCTCTTCAATCTTTACATCTGTGGCAGCTGGTCGATGGGCGTGGCGAATTTGAAGTCCTCGGGGAAGAGCTTGCACGCGTGCGGATACATTAATTTATACGACTGCCGAATCGTGACGTCCGCGACACCGGCGATATCTCCGATCTCCTTCTGCGACCTCTTATCTTCCGATGCCTGCGTAAAGACGAAAAGTTGCACGGAATAATGCGCGCTCTCTTAAAGTGTGGAGATGTCATAGATTGTCACGTTAACATGGCACTACATACTTGGGAAGCCATATATATCGCGGCAGCGGCGACCGAGATGGGTGATCTGCCTGGTACAATGTCAATCTCCACTGCCTTCCTTGCGATATGCGTTGCGGCTCTTTGCACCATGTTCCGTAGTCCGAGATTCGAGCAGAATCTGGACATGAAGTCGCCCGTAGTGATGAGATCCACGCTGGTCTCAAGGGCTTTGAGAATTAGCTTGAAGCACCGACCGATCTCCTTCTTACTGATCTTACTGACCGCACAGATTTCCTTGAAAGTACGCGGGACTCCCTCTTGTCTGCAGGCAATGTACAGACAGGCGGACGCGATCGCGTCGTTCGCGCGACCCTTCAAGTTCTTGCCATCGTGCACCTGTTTGAATAGCGCGTTGGCCCTGTCCACGATGGTCTTCGGCAAATTGATACGATCCGCCATACCGGTGATCTCGCGATACGCATTTATCAGAGCTCTGTCGGCACTGGTCATCTAAAAGAAAAATACGATACGTCTATATGAATATTTATATGTTATAGGATGTGTAAAGGAGAAAGAAAGCGTAATACTAACAGTGCGTCGATTTTGATATTTGGCAGTGCCGAAACCGTCAAAAGACGCAGCTCCAGTTCCTGGCCCGATCATTGTGGACAAGTCTGAACCATTCAGAAGCGGATTTTCTGGGCCACCGACACGTGACGGGTCCACTCCTGATTTCTCATTGCTGAAGGTTCTCCATTCTGAGCCTACATCTATCACTCTATGATAAATAAGAAAATAATCATATTAATATTGAATCAACTGGTACTTGACCTTATGTTTCAATTCTTGTTGTTCTTACCTATCTCCAACGACTAATCCACATTCTGAACAAATTTGATCGCCTGCTCTATAGTCTTCTATGAGTGGAGCATCTGGGTGTGAGTAACAGCAGACTTTGTTTGTGTAGTGTCTATAAGATATAACAATAATAACATAATAACATCATATTTGTATTAAAATTACTTAAAACTAAATTAGTTTGCAAATAAAATCGCTATTCTGCGAATATCAAAGACAATGCAAAGAGTTTGTTCAAATTACATAGCTAATAATAAAACTAATAACAAAGCTAATAAATAAATAAAAATGAATAAATACATAGTTAATATATAATAAATATTTAGTTAAGAATTACATAACTAATGATACTAAAGTATTGTTTGTAAATATATGCCCTAATATGTCCATCAACTTCGGAGCTAAGGTTTCCAAGTCAAATGCATTGTCTTAATGCATCATAATTGTTGATTAAAAAAAGCGCGACGGATGTTAATTTCACTATCTGAATTAATAATGTATGTATTTAACACGTTGACTGTCAACTACGAGATATCTCGTAGGTTGTTTACTTGCCCAGGACGCCAACTACGAGTTATCTTGTCGCTTCATTATTTGATTAAATAAAATTGGCTTCTTAGACCAGAATCGTGAAAAGTTCCGTGGCAGTCAACGTGTTAAGAACAATAGATTTAGATTGAAAATACCTTAGTTAGAGTTGGAAGGCATCGATTAAGTGCCTAGTGTAATAGAGTTTTATGATAACATATAGCTTTGAAATTACAGGAAGATTTATTTTACGGCGTATTTTCCTCTATCAATTTATTTGCACTTTGGTTGAAAAAATATGTTCCACGTGGTATAAATAAGATTCTTTCACATATTCTACGCGATCTTAACCTTCACAAGACGTGTACACTAACAAAAGCTTAAAGTGATTATACGCGACGAAAATGATACTTTTAGTAATAACTTTTTTAAAATAATATGAAAATTTCGCGATACTCACCGCGACGAACTTGCCATCTTTTCGCACTTGCGTGATATACAATCTTATGTGATTTCACCTTTGACAATGACTACTACGGACTGTAAGTATATCATATATTATTCGCGTTATATCATCGATAAAGCACTATCATAGATAGTTGACTTTGATTAAATTTTCATACATATCTTGAGATGTGCTCCAACATTTACTGCCAGTACTGAAAATCTGTAATATACGTTAGTCCTAGCTTACAATAGGTGCTTTAAGCCCTGAGCCTTAAGAAATTGACCAATCATAATATAATTATAGAAGAATAATCAGTTGTGATTGGTCAATTTCTTAAGGTTTAGACTTAAACCATCTATTGTAGACCAGGACGAAAAAAATTCAATTTTTAGAGTTCCCAGCCAGTAACTTTCTTGTTTCCATAAACAAATTCTCCTATTGGATGTCAAATGACATCGAAATATTTCTGTCTGTTCTTTTTAGCTCGACCGATGAGTTGATTTATTAAATTAAAGTGTGACAAATATATTTTGCCGTGCTTAAATTTATCGTACCAATTCAACGGTACAGCAAAAAGAACGGACCAATTGCATTTTATCTCATCGAGTGCGTTGCAAATCCTCCATTAGTCAGCAAGTTTTACGGAATGCTGTTGGCGCGCCAGTAGCGCGCATCGACCGACCAATCGCGACCCCCGAAGGCGCTACTATCGTCGCGCCGGAACATATGGGTGATAAACGGGCGAATTCTACCACGGCTAGATGGAGCATCGCGGAAGCCACGGTGTTCGGTGATCCTCAGTACTGTGCGGGCGAGTGAGAATAGTGTGTCATCTGTAATAGCGCGATCGGCGGCGGACTATCTATCGGTGGCAGCGGAGGTGGCAGTGGTGGTGTGCGTGTGTGTGCGCGCGCGAGAAAGAGAAACGAGGGAGAGAGAGAGAGAGAGAGAAAGAAAGAGATAAAGAGAGAGACAGCGCGCAGTGTTACGTGTTTTTTTGAGCCTCGTCCGTGTTGTGCTCGCCATGACGTTGCTCTGAAATCGTATCTCAATAATATCAATCCCGATGTTGGCCATAGGATTGCGCCAATGTGACTTTCATGCTTTTAACGAGGAGAGCATCCGGGGCGGCAATTCGTGGATACCGAAGAAAGCTTCAAACGCGTTTGAAGCTTTCGAGGTCGTATTCATGGAACTATGAACCTGGACTCGTTGTCTTTTACTTTGTCACAAATCAGTTATTTGGTTGCGAATTTGAGTAAGAGAAATTTTCGGGAGAGCTGTCAAGAGATCTCGGTCGTAAGTATCGCATTTTCGTACGGCCGTTTCGGCCCCACAGTGGGCTCTATTTCCACGTTATGCTCCACACGACAATCCACACCTCTCTCTCTCTCTTTCTCCTCTTCTGCCCCTCTCTCCCCTTCACCCCCGCGCTTTTCACACCGTTTCCCTCTCCCTCCCGCCCATCCCGCTCGCATGACGACCCTCTTCGGCTCCTCGCCCGTCGTACCCAGCGAAGATATACAACGCAATATGCTCATTTAGCGCGGATCGTACGGGACTCGATTTTTCCGCCGGTCCTCCATCCCATAACCCGATAGACCGGACGTACTCGCGGGGCGATGCGCGCATCGCGTGCACGCGCGCGCTACAAGGCGAGCTCGCACGTTGTAAGGCGCTTTGTCGCGCGCCATAGGAGGTATTTTCAAAACAGCATGCCGATACCTGCCTCTCCTAACGTACAGATTTTGAATCGCGAGATGTTTGCTAAGCACAAACGCTCGCCCTCACCGCGTATTATTTACCTGCGCGTGTACCTTAACCTCGTCGACTCCAGCGCATCCTTTGTTCTTGTTCCATGGCCGGTGGTTTCCCTCGAGAGCTTCTCTGAAAAAAATTCGATGTGTCTTGATTCTTATCGCTCCTTTGTATCGGCAAATCCAAAGAATTTTCCTCGCCCGTGATACTCGAGGTATCATGTGTTATTGTCGTTAATCATAACGATAATGGTGAAATCATCGAAGGTTGAAAGCCAAGCTATCATACTAATAAAACGATAACTCTACAGCTGGTGCAGTGGACTGGCCTGGAGGCGGACCGACATTTGTTGCGCTGTTTGATCTCGTACGTCGACTTCTGCAGCAGCGAGCGGTCAGAGTCCAGCTCCAAGGATTACTTTCAAGCACAGCTGTTGAAGCAGGAGTGTGCCACTTTACTGAGCAAACCGTCCTTGGTATCGAATTTGTGCTTCGCCATCGATCATCCTTTGCATCATCAGAAGGTATGTGTATGTTGTATTGTTTTGGATATTTCCAAGGTAGGATGTGTATATTAACCATTCCATTTACTTTGTAGTCGTTGAATCCCTCCTCCAAGTTTTTTGCCAACTTAAAAAAGACACTTGGTTTGAGCTTGGTGCAAGAGGTTGCTTTCGCAATTGCGTTACATCATTCAGAGAACACAGAGATCCGCACGTTGGCCTTGGAACACACGCAGAAGCAGCTGCCTGAGCTGATAAAGAACTACGTGAACTCGGAGACCAGCAACAAACACCACGAGGAAGGTCTGCACGATTCGTCGCCCGAGGTCCTCCACTTAATACTCAGCCAGGCTTTTCATACTGCCAATCCGTACAACCTTCCCGCCGAAGCGAAGGAAAAATTTCTCAAGAACTTACGACGCGATTTTCCCCGTGAACTGGTACCAGTGGTGCTAGCACCACTTTTGTATCCAGGAGACGGGGAAACTCCGCAATCCAAAATTGAGTTAAACATGGCGGTCAGTCAAATGGTAAAGCAATATTGATCGCGTTATTCGCGATCTTTCCTTTCGGCACTTGTCTAGCAGTCTCATTTTTCATCTCCCTTGTAGGATGGCAACTCTCTAGCAGAGTTAATTATGGAATTAGGCTACAGTCTCACCATTAGCGTGGAGGAATGTCGGTCTGCATTAGCGGGTTTAGGCGCTAGAGAAATAACACCAGCATGCGCCGCACGTGTGTTGGCGCACATGGCGCGTACCTGTAGTAATCACGAGGACACTGGAGGGATACAGTCGTTCTGGGGTAATTCGACGGCGACGCAGGACTCCAATAAGGAAAAACCATCGGAAACTGCCGTCCCGACGACATGGAACATCGAAGTATTCGTTCAGGCCCTAAAGGAGATAGTGAGTTTGACACTCGTATGTATTTACCAGAGTCTGTAACTGCAAACAATCCCTCATTGTTAAATTTCAGCAAGCCACATTGTCGTGGAACGAAGTCATCGTGAAGTTGGATCACGCCGAGTTCGTTATCAAAGATAGACAAGGCTTAAACCTACTGATTACGGCTCTGAAATTGGGTCTCCAACATCAGGGATATCCGCCCGATATGTTTCCCGTCGAGCTCTTCTATAGATACTGGGAGAACGTAGAGGGCCAGTTCTCTCTGATCCAACAGATTCTTAAGTGTCCGGATATATTCTGCTTCGCGGATTATCCGTACCACTCCGTAACCGTGGACGTACTGAAGGCAGCGCCCGAAGGTGACAGTAAAGAGGCCCAAACGTGGAGGTCGCTCAATATAGTGGAATTGCTTCTGCACATGTCGGAGAGAGGATTGTACACCCCGGTGCAGGAATTGTTTAAATGGCCCATCCAACATTGCCCCGACGTGCTCGTGTTGGCGTTACTGCAGATAAATCCACCTCTCTCGCTACTGAGACAAGACCTGCTCAGCACGCTGATGCCCATCTTCTTCGGCAATCACCCCAACTCGGCCGTAATATTGCATCACTCTTGGCACGCGAATAACTCCAAGATAAAGACGATCATTATGCACGCAATGGCTGACTGGTACGCACGTGGTGACCACGATCAGACGAGATTATCACGTATCTTGGACGTCGCGCAAGATCTCAAGGCGCTTTCGGCGCTGCTGAACGCGCAGTCTTTCCCGTTCGTCATTGATCTCGCCTGTTTAGCGTCTCGACGGGAGTATCTGAAGTTGGAAAAGTGGTTGTCGGACAAGATCAGAGATCACGGGGAAGTTTTCGTTGCCGCGTGCGTTAAGTTCCTCCAGAGACGTTGCCCCCAGGTGATGGGCGCTGGCATCAAGGAGGACTCCACGGTACCCAAAGCGAGCCAATTACCGCAGGAGACGCTTACTACAATACTCGCTTGCCTGCAAGTCTGTGCTGGGTACGAACTTTTGAATTTATACGAAATATTAATGCTGCGTGCACGATGGCACCTTTGACGATCTCCTCTCTTCTCTTTTGAACACTGCAGAAATGTTTCCCAAGAATGCTCGGATTTGATAGTGACGATGGTTCAAAACTGCAGTCTGATGTTGAGTAAGAATGTCAACAGACCACCGCCGCCTGGAGTTTTGAGACATCGGGGATTGGAGCCGTTCAACCCGGCTACTCTAGGGAGCCAGGTATTTATAATCCGCGTCTCTTTAAGACCACACACGTTGTGACATACAACTACTTACGCATCGACTTGTGATCTTCCACTAGATATTCTCCTCGAAGCAAGTAGATCCTCTCGGTAATCTGAGCTCGAGTCTCGCGTCCATGGGTCTCAGCACTGGTCTCGGTCCGCCAAGCAGTTCCGCCTTCAACCTGCCGGGCGCTCTGGGGCCTCTAGTTTCGGCACCCGGGTCTCCTTCGCGACTCATGGGACCTTCTCCGAGCCCGTTTCCGATGTTGCCTTTAACATCGCAGTTGCACTCAGGCCCGGTTGGCACTCAAGGCCCGTCAGTGCTTCCCGGCGGCACGACCATCGGTGGATTAGGGCGCCTTGCGCCGCCAGCTGGCATCGAGAAGGCGAGGATCCCTGATATCTCGAGCTTATTTCCGGACATGGCACAGCCCGTGGCCAAGGAGATCGAAGACGAGGCGAACAGCTACTTCCAGCGTATATACAATCACCCACCGCATCCGACCTTGTCGATTGACGAGGTGCTGGACATGCTGAAGAAGTTCACGGACTCCACCAACAGGAGGGAGAGGGAGGTGTTCCAGTGTATGATGCGGAACCTGTTCGAAGAGTACAAATTTTTCCCGCAATATCCCGAGAAAGAGTTACAGATAACGGCGCAGCTGTTCGGTGGTATCATCGAGCGCGGCCTTATCGGTAATTACTTAACGCTCGGGATGTCGTTGAGATTCGTCTTGGACGCGCTCAGGAAGCCGGAGGGCAGCAAGATGTACTATTTCGGTATAACCGCCCTGGATCGCTTTAAGAGCCGCTTGAAAGACTACTCGACGTACTGCGATCATCTCCGTGGTATTCCGCATTATAGCGACTTTCCACCGCATTTGATGGAGTACATCGAGTACGGATCGCAAGGGCAAGAACCACCGGCGAGGTCACAGGGCCCGAAAGCCATCACGACCATGTTAGGGGCGCCAGTCACGACGTTGTACAAGACCATGACCACGACCACTATAACGACCAGCACCACGCAGGCGAAACCGTCCACGACCCCGACTACGTCTCTCTCAGCCAGAGTGAGTATGACGATATCTTATCAGAAATGTTTCCGACCCAGTCGACACCTCGATATAACACAATGCGATTGTTCCCATAGCCCTCCATCGCGAATGCAACTAACATCGATACTTTGCTCGTGGCTACGGACAAAGAGGAGAAGATCACGACACCGCCGGAAGCGTTGCAGGACAAAACGGCGTTTATCTTCAACAATCTCAGCCAGCTGAATCTGCAGCAGAAGTGCGATGAGATTCGCGAGATCGTCACGGAGGAATATTGGCCGTGGATGGCGCAGTACTTAGTGATGAAACGCGCTAGCATAGAACTGAACTTTCACGCTCTGTACTCGAATTTTCTAGATTGCATCAAGTTGCCCGAGCTCAACAAGATGGTCACCAGAGAAACGTTTCGTAATATCAAGGTAGGTCGAGCGTTGCAGTTCGTGGCAGAACGCCACTCGTCAGTTGAACGTCTGTTGTCCTCGTGCCGACTCTGATGTAAGTTTTATTATCTTTATCCTAGGTGCTTCTGCGCAGTGACAAGGGTATAGCTAATTTCTCAGATAGATCGCTCCTAAAGAACTTGGGGCATTGGCTCGGTATGCTGACACTTGGCAGGAATAAGCCTATTTTACAGGTATATTATTGTTCTTGCAAGCACATACAAGGTATCCTAGCATAAGAACACTTAAATATCTCTGCTTTTTTTTAATGATATGAGGAATGTTTAGAATCGAAAATATGACCGTAAAAAATTCTTCCGTGGTATTCCTCCTTCGAAACCATTCAAATTGTGCTCTAAACATTTCTCATGTCATTAAAAACAAAGGAGATATTTAGGTGTTCTCCTTATGCTGGGACACCCTCTATATCACTTACACGAGTGTGCTGCACACATTATATCGATTCTTAATCATTCACCAGGTGGACATTGATCTGAAAAGTTTACTTGTTGAGGCGTATCACAAGGGGCAGCAAGAACTTCTTTATGTGGTGCCTTTTGTCGCAAAAGTACTCGAGAGCTGTGCGAAAAGCCGCGTCTTTCGGCCGCCCAATCCCTGGACTATGGCGATTATGAACGTTCTGGCGGAGCTTCACCAGGAACCCGACTTGAAACTCAACTTGAAGTTCGAGATTGAAGTTCTCTGCAAGAATCTAAGCATCGACGTTTCGGTCAGTGTGCGTTGTGCTCCACTTTGACTTCAACTCGTATATTCTTTCCGTTGCTTACAGACCTTTGTTTCCGCGCAGGAGCTGAAACCGGTCATTTACCTGAAAGATCCCGAGAAATTGCGCAACTTGGAGTACCAATTGTCGCAACCGAACAAAAAGTCGGAAAACTCGAACAATCAGCCGCAATCTCAGGGTCCCATAGAGGAACTGGTAGGACCGACGACTAGCGGCACCATTGTTCCTCAGACCGCGCCTCCTGCGAACACGACACCCTCGTTACCGACCGGCCCGCCTGAGCCACGATTCAATTACATGGATATATCCATAACCGGCATCGCTAACATATCTTCGCACATTACTCTGAATAATCAGGTATGCGACAAAACTCGTTTAAAAGTTTCTCTGTTTAAAAGACAATGATATGAGCTGAACTCAAGAAGTGTACGATTATTGTTCGCGTACTGTGATACCCGCGATTTCACACGTACGTATGCGTTTATTTTTCAGTTACCTCTTTTCCAAGCGCATCCGCATATGAAGCAGTTCGTCCGTCCAGCGATCGAACGAGCTATTCAGGAATGGATCCATCCGGTCGTTGATCGTTCCATGAAGATCGCTATAACGACCAGCGAGCAGATTGTAAGAAAAGATTTTGCACTGGATCCGGAAGAAATGCGGATGCGAACAGCAGCACGTCATATGGTGCGCAATCTGACCGCTGGCATGGCTATGATTACGTGTCGCGACCAGGTAAGACAACAAGAGGTAAGCCTGAATTAGGGGTGAATCGGTCTCAGATAAGTATATTAAATGTCTCGTTTGTTCACGAATGCGGGTCGGACAAAATTTCGGTCTAACATTTCACCTTCGACGACAAAGCAGCCACTGACGGAACAGAAGTGGTACGAATGCTGGCCGAGTGTTGACGAAAGATATTAGACGACTGTTACTCGACTGATGAACAATTGTTTTTTCCATTAAATAGGAACAAGTAAAAATTTTTAATCTGACCGGAGAAAATTCGAAGATTTTGCTAATTTTTTTATTTCCATCTAGCTCCTCACGTCGATCAGCGCGAACCTGAAGCAGTCTTTCCTCGCGGCGATGATCACCTCGACTCAGCAGCAGAAAGATCTCGCTGAACAAGCGGCGAACATAGTCGCCGCCGAGAACATGGAGCTCGCGTGTGCCTTCGTGCAGAAGACTGCTATGGAGAAAGCGATACCGGAAATGGACAAGCGGCTATTGAATGAGATAGAATTACGCAAGATTGCTCGACAGGAAGGAAGACGATACTGCGATCCCCTCGCCAAATACCAGGCCGAAAGAATGCCGGAGCAGATCAGGCTGAAGATGGGCGGTGTGACGCCGCAGCAGATGGCGGTTTACGAGGAGTTCGCCAGGAATCTCCCAGGTTTCCTCCCTCTCTCCGAACGAGATACACAAGCCCTCTTCATGCCGAAGCCTGCCACCGTAAGAGCCGTCGTTTTCTCTTCATTTCAATCATAACTGAAAGATTAGGAGTTTCTATTAGGCTTGTTTGTTTTAACTGAACTAGATTGCATTTTTTGCACTTAGAATAAAACATATAAATATATAATCTAACGACGTAGGAGAGGGGAGGAGGGGGGAAGAAGTTCCAGTACAATACCAGTTCAGCTAAAACGAACAAACCTATCATTAACGAAGACTGATTGTATTTCTCTCGCGTACCCGCAGGACACCACTGTGACCTCCTACGTCGCGAATCCGGCTGTGGCGGTTGCGGCGGCGCAGCAAGTTGTCGCTTATGCGACGGCATCGGCGGTCAGTAACGATGAGGTCGGTGCCATGCTGGAGAAACTCGTCGCGGAAGTGGAGATCGTATTGACCGCTATGGGTCCAGCGACGCCTCCTGCTCAACACGGTGCTCTCCACAGTCTCCTCGAGTCGATTATCCTCACCAGACGGTCGAGAGACACTGGTGCAGCGATGAATCTCTTAAAAAAGGTCGGTTGTGCGCGCCTCAAACGTGGTGTCCAACCAGACGAGTTGTACAGTTGCGGCGTGGAACGCTCATCGATTGTTGTTTTCTCGCCTAGGCCGTCGAGGGCTTGCTAGATGGCCCTACGATCTCCAGCGGTGTCATCGATTCGGAAGTCGTCTTGCGATACAGAGACATGCATTTGCGTATTTTGAAGTGTCTTCAAGATCCACGCGCCTACGGTATGCAGTGGACCAACAAACATGTCACACGTTGTTTAATCGAGAGCAGAGAGGAGTTTCGATACAACTTCGAAGGTGTAGATTGTCTTATAAGGTATGATGCAGCTCTGAAGCATCCTCCCTTAAGGTCGATTGAGAAACGTTAACATGAGCAATATTATTTTGCAGGTCTCATCTGGTCAGTCTTCCTCAATATGACGTAGCGTTGGCGCAAGCCGTAGAAGCGGGAAACGCCTTGGCAACGGCATTCGCCATGCAATTGGTTCAATTGTATTTGATCGACGAAAGACAGACAACTCACGTCACGGAATCTGATTTGTTTCACACAATCGAGATACTCGCTCGCATGGCCCATCACCGAGCCCCACCGGAAGGGTAAGTATTAGCTTTTCATCGACAAGAGACTCGCCTGTCAGCATCTTAACACATTGGCTGCCGGGCTGACTTTCACAAAAAACTGATAATTGAAATACTAAAAGTACACAGTATACAAATGTAACTTAAGATACATGTATCTTTTACCTTTTCAACTTCATTAACTTTTTGTTAACTGTGCAATTAATTTGGTAGATGCAATTAATTAATATCAACATATATACTTTATATATATAACTTAATGAGACATAGTGACCTAATTTACACCGGTCGTTGATATGCGCATCAAATAGTAACTTTCTATCAAATTACCTCATCCCAACGATGCATGTAAATACACGATATACTAAGGTGATATAATACGGATTATGAAGACGGATTATTACCAATTTAATATACCGTTGTTTACACACGTTGCTAAAATGAAAATAATTCTGAATAAGATTACTTAGTTGGTATTTGTATTAAACAATCAGTATAAATAAGACCAATAGTGCCCGTGTCAGTCACACTAGTAACCATTACATTATTCAACGTGTTAACAGACCTATATTATCTGTGCTTTGGTTACGTCGCAATTTTTTTTTTTATCCGCCATATTACATCGATAGATTGAGAATAACACTCCAGTGCTACTCTGCTTGTCACCGCTGTCCAGTGACAATGCAACTCTATCATTAATGTTCTTCCAGAATCTTGCTCTACCGACTGACCAGCCTAATAGATTCACTGCGCGCCAACCACGACCCCGGCATACTGGCGGACAGAGCTCCAGCTGGACCTACCGCGCACATTCACTCCGGAATCCTGCAGGTGAGAGTAAGTAGATTGTCCAGGTATCCTCCCTCTCATCAATGCGCCCGAGCATACACGGTGAAGGTAACCTTGTCGCGCATCGTCGTTCAAGCAGGCTCGCGACTTCGACGATCCGCCCGGCTTGATGGACAAGACGGAGTATCTGTTGCGCGAGTGGGTCTCCATGTATCACAATCCCACGCACGCCCGCGACCCCACGAAGGCGTTCAGCATCTTCGTCCACCAGATGAACATTCACGGCATCCTCAAGACTGACGACCTCATCACCAGATTCTTCAAGCTGAGCACGCAGATGTGCGTCGACCTCTGTTACCGCGCTCTCGCCGAGTCCGCGGCGGCGCCGTCACTCGTTCGTGCCAAATGCTTTCATTCGTTGGACGCATTCGTGCGGCTGGTCGCGCTGCTGGTGAAGCACTCCGGCGACACCACCAACACTCACACCAAGATCAATCTCTTGAACAAAGTTCTTGGTATAGTCGCCGGTGTGTTGCTGCAGGACCACGAGATGCGCAGCACCGACTTCCAGCAGCTGCCCTACCACCGGATTTTCATCATGCTCTTCTTGGAATTGTGCGCACCCGAACCTGTGCTGGAGGCCGTGAACTATCAAGTACTGATGGCCTACTGTCACACGCTGCACATACTGCGTCCAGCTAAGGCCTCCGGCTTCTGTTACGCTTGGTTGGAGCTGGTCTCGCATCGGGTATTCATCGGTCGTATGCTGGCTATCACGCCGCAGCAGAAGTGCTGGGGAATGTACGCGCAGTTGCTCATAGACCTGTTCAAGTACCTCGCGCCTTACCTGCGCAACGCCGAACTCGCCAAACCTGTGACTCTCCTGTATAAGGGCACGCTTCGCGTGCTGCTGGTGCTGCTGCACGACTTCCCCGAGTTCCTGTGCGACTACCACTACGGATTCTGCGACGTGATACCGCCCAACTGCATACAAATGAGAAATCTCATTCTGAGCGCGTTCCCCAGGAACATGCGTCTGCCCGACCCGTTCACGCCCAATCTGAAGGTCGACATGCTGCAGGAGATCGCGCACGCGCCGCGGGTTCTCACCAACTTCGCGTCCACGATACAACCGATGACCTTCAAGAAGGAACTGGACTCTTACCTAAAGGCCCGCGCGCCCGTCACCTTCTTGTCCGAATTGCGCAGCAATTTGCAAGTGTCGCAGGAGGCCGGGGTGCGCTACAACATCCAACTGATGAACGCGTTGGTGTTGTACGTGGGCACGCAGGCGATCGCGTTCATACGCAGCAAGGGCCACGCGCCCAACATGTCCACAATCGCGCATTCCGCGCATATGGACATTTTCCAGAATCTGGCGGTCGACCTCGACACGGAGGGCCGTTATCTGTTTCTTAACGCAATAGCCAACCAGTTGCGGTACCCTAACAGCCACACGCATTACTTCAGCTGTACGCTACTCTACCTGTTCGCCGAAGCGAACACGGAAGCGATACAGGAGCAGATCACCAGGGTCCTTCTCGAGAGACTCATCGTCAATAGACCGCACCCGTGGGGCCTTCTAATAACGTTCATCGAGCTCATTAAGAACCCGACATACAAATTCTGGACGCATGAGTTTGTACATTGCGCGCCTGAGATCGAGAAGTAAGTAATTCGAATTTTCGTTGTTGAAAAGTAACAGCAAAAATGTGCATTCGTATCCCGCATCTAGCTAAATGCAATGACCGCGTTTGACTTTTATAAGATTGGAGAACTTGCGAAATAAGAAGCGATTGTGTGTAATAATGATATTTGGTCCTGTTTTAGCAATATTATTTATCTTAGTCATTTTTAACAATTTTATTAATGAAATACTCGTTAGCTAAGGTTCATGTTCTAAACTTATTTCTATCGATAAAAGTGCTTCAAATGCGATTTCTCAGTCAATCAGGTGGTTTCTAACTCATTTTTAGAAGCATTTTTATCGATAAAAGTAAGTCAGAATATGGGCCTAAGGAATCACGCCAGGACTTCTTCTTTAACATTGAGATAATTGTACGATTGGCATAATAAAAGTTGCAACTTTTTTCCAACGAGTTTCGCAACATTTCCGGCGTCCAATAGGAGAATTCGTTTTCTAGTAATTCTCAAGAAATACATTTTCCTATTGGATACGAAGTGTGTTGCGAAACTTATCGAAAAAATATGACAATATTTTATTATACTGACTGCGTGCACGTAATTATTTTAAAAACGAATCAGATTTAAGACTAGATGACCGCTGGATGTGAGATACGAATACAGACCGATAATTCTTGAACGATTACATAACTTTTTTTTCTTTTCGTTTTTTTTTCAGATTGTTCGAGTCTGTGGCTAGGTCGTGTATGGTGCAAAAGCAAGTGCAGCCCACTCCTGAGCCAGAGATTCCAGAGTGATAGAGTCTTTTTCTGTCACTATGTATATATATACATATATACATATATATGTGTATATATATATAGGTTAGGTGTGTGGGTGTGTGTGCGTGTGTGTACGTGTGTGTACAGTAAAATAAAAGTCGTACATAAGAATCGCGTGTAAAAAGTTGTTAACATAAGGATAGACATGTAATATTAAGTTCTCACAGTAGACAGGTATACTGACTAATCATACATTAAGTGTATCAATTCATAAGTAGCATATAAGTAAAGGTAATTATTGTGTTAATATTTTAATAAAAGGAATTCTTGCCATCAACTTGGGCAGCAACGAACACATTTTTTGATTCGTACAATGTGTCTCGGACAATTGCATCTCACATTATGTATGATATAGACAGGTTATATGTATATATTTTGCACACTTTATTATATATATATTTTGTATTTTATATACATACATATATATAATAAAGTATGTATCGTAGTTGGAGCAAAGTACATGGAAATAACAATGGTGTTCAAAGAGCAATATAATGCAGCGGATGTTTCTCGCATGTATACAATAATATTGAAACGTGTATTTGCCAATGCGAACGTACATATATATGTATGTATATACGTATATATGTATTATGCGTGTGTATATATATACGCATAAGTGAACAATGTATATATANCATATATACAATACATATTGCAGGTCACGTTCGTAGTCGTCTCGGCAAAACTTCTGAAGCAGGTTACTCGCTACGGACAGCCGAAGTTGAAAAAATTAGCGATGCGAGATTCAAGAACGTTAAATATACCGTTTATTGACACAGAAGACATTTTATGATACAGAAGGAACAGTTATATATACATAAATATGCAGCGCGCGCGCGAAGCTTAGCAATTATTTTTAGGAACTATTTTTGAAATGTACGATAACGTCTTAAAGAAACCTGTGACATAACTACATAGCATTATAACACGATACGTGAGTGCGACTTTTTTTAAAAGCAAGTTATGGCAAAGAAAAATGAATAATATACATGGTCGATCCGATGTAACATCTAACGACACGGTTCTTTATTCTATGAAATTTTTATTGTGACTTCTCAGTCTTTCAATGTAGCCGTAATACTTATGAGTTTGATACTTGTATTAAATGATTTAGTAAATCTTTTTCTACATATACCGTTTGTACACATACATGACACGTTACGATCGCTCGAGGGAAACTACAAGGGTTGGTGATCGCGCGTAGCATGATAAGCGTCTCTCTCTTTATCGGGAAACTTCGTCGGTAAGTTCGGGCTGTGCAAGTGGCACTTCGCGGGATACATGATTCCAGCGACGTTCACTTCGTAATTCCCCGACAACACGTACTCGTTCGTTACCTCTTGCGGATGACCCTTCGAGTCCAAATTCTGTACGAATCCAAGACACACCTACGAGTACCGTTCGATGCGTTATTTTCTCCGAAAAGAAAGTACTAATAATGCTCTCGTGGTGATATTGATATTCTAAAATATTATACGCCTACTGCAAAATACATATTTTTTTTGCTAAATCTTGCATTAATGGATACAATAGCTTGGCTTACGAAATGTTAAAGTAGCAATGTAGAAGAAAATTAAGATCTATAAAGTTCAGTTTATTGCAATTCATTATTATATGACAGACATAATACGATGCTTGGAAATGTGAAATTTTGTCTTATGGATATGCTTGAAGAAGAGTTAATAAACAAAAAGAATTTAGACAAACTAGTCATGAAACAGGATACGAACACATTGTATACATTGTATTCATTAATATTTAATGATAAACTTTTTGGTTTTAATAACAGCCTGAGTTCTCTCCGGCATGCTGTCAGACTTCGAATAACATTATGATTAATGTTATGGTGTCATACACGAACAATAATTTTTCTATCTATTTCAACATTTCGTATCTGTAATAACTTAAGTTGTCGAACTCATTAACGCAGAATTTAGCAAACAATTTGCATTTTACAGTAGACTTGCAATACTTTAGAACATCAGTGTGTAAATTTATTGATATTTTTCATCTTATTCGCGACTTGAGCGCACGAAAGGAAAGGAATCCGATTCTCACCTGCTTTTTGAACGTGAACCCGTAACCCGTGGTCGTCGTCATGCCGCAATACTTTCCGTTTCGATAAATAGGTTCACCACCCCAGCACCACGTATCGAATTCGACGTCATGATCGTTCAACAACAATTGCACGTACTTGCGCTTGACTCCTTGTTCACGTTGCCTCAACAGAGCGTCTCTACCAATGAAGTCGACTCCTTTCTATGAGATAGAAATAACTTTTATTAGAACAAAATAGATTTTTTTTTACCGAGATGAGCACGCTGGTGTACGAAAAAATCGTTAAAAATCTCATTATTCTCAACTCATCCTCACATCGAACTTCACACGCCACGATCTTCCACACTCCAAGGGAGTAGTGAACGTATCCAGATCCTGTCCCCAAAACGCGTAGAACTTTTCCACCCGTAAGGCTCGCGTCGCGTAATATCCAGCGTGTTTCATTCCGTATTTCGACCCGACGTCTATCAATCTCGTGTATACGTGCAACGCGAACTGAAATAAACAAAATTTGTAGTCTCCCGAATTTGAAGTATGATTTGTAATAGTGCTATCAATTTCGGGTAGCCGGAAGTCTTTCGGTAACTAAAGTTCATCTTTTGAACTGTCTTTTACCGATAAATGTGCTTTAAATATGGCTCCTCGGTCAATCAGATGGTTCCTAAGCCAATTTTAGAGGCACTTTTATTAGTAAAAGAGAGTTCAGAACACAAGCTTAAGTATACGATTAATTTCAGACGTTACAAATTATTGATTTTTCTAACGATAACAGGTAATAATGACGTCTGAAATAGTCTTATATTCAGTTACTGGAAGACTCAGGGTAGTCAAAATTGGAAGTATTAATTCGTAAGTCGAAAATTGCTTCGGACAGTAGAAAGAAAAATGATAGAAACTGACAAAATAATATTGACCGCTTAAACAAACCGTTACCTCGTTTGGAATATATAAGACGTAGCCGAGTTCTCCGGTGTGCGTTAGATTCATCGTGCGAATACCATTGGCCAGTCCAACGTCTAATTCCTTAAACGTAAAAAACGGAAAGTTTTTTGGGTTCAGATCTATGTCAGTCAGTTCGGTTAACAGCTTTCTGGTCGCCGGGCCCATTATGCAGATGGCGGTGTAAGCCGATGTTACGTCGGACACAGCGACGGAGCCGTCCGACGGCAAATGACGGTGTATCCAATACTTACAACGTGTCTGTTGAATCGTGGGGGCGATCATCATGTAGCTAAAAAAAATTGTTTTCACGTATTACACATCACGTATCACACATGTCCGATTTGCGCGACGCGAATTTGTATGCCGTAACTTACTGATTCGGCGCGATTCGTGCTAAGCTGCAATCATTCTCGTAACCTCCGCGATAATTCTGCATACCGGTATGGATAATACTTCCCACGGGCACGTCGACGTCGTTGGAGCACAAGTATTGTAGTAAGTCGACGACTTCCGTGTCGTTTGACTAAAAAGACATGTCGCGTAAAGTAGCGTAGAGAGAATGTTTAATTGTAATTATATTTTTCTTACATCGTGCTTGTGCGTGTTTAGACCGATTGTTAATACACATATCTATTAATAATTTTATAGTGAATTGTCTTTACTTCGGTAGTGCTTATAAACAACAATTAATCAAATTGATACGTTTTTACAACGCGTATTGTACAAACTTGGTGCACGTCATTGTTCATATGTATCGCCGAAATTGAGATGGTTTAATGGAAAGTTATCAAGTCTGTTTTTTCGCTGAACTAGTGTATACTTCAGAGACAGATACATACAGTTAAAACTTGGTGGATGAAAGAAAACTAATACAAGCTAATTTAGTTAGTTCAGCAAAAAAGACCTACCGTTTGATATGTGTATCGAACAATTGGTGTATAAACTAGCAATATATAATATTTGAGAATATCCGCTCATAATGTATTACCCATAAGTCGATTTTGGTGAAAGAGGAATAATCGCTCAGACCAATCATCTCTCTGCAAGCGGCATATTCTTGCGCGACTTGGTCGAACCAAGGAGGCTTGCCGAAGGTGTTCGTGTACGCTATCTTATATCTTTGGAAACCATCGGGGAATTCTAACGAGAGAGAAAGAGAGGAACATTATATAAAAATATACTATAAAGTATATTTTATTATGATAGATATGAACAAATATTTACAGAGTGACGAAAATCGTGATTCGCGAATATTACCTTCTTCGTCCGGCTGAAACCAGGATGGTCTCTCATAGCCCATGACTTGGCCGAAAACGGCGCCCGCGTCTCGGAGTTTCGGATAGATCGGCGACACCCTCAAGTTCCTGCCGGTCTTGAACTCGTGATGCGGATACTGCAACCCGTAATGCATCCCGGGCACCTCCCGCACTCGGTCACGCAAAAATTTGCGATTGTTGTGCAGCCCGAGGAAACGCGTGACGTCCAATTCATACATGTCCAACGACGTCGCGCCGCTGACTATCAATTCCGCCGTGGCGCGACCGACCCCGCCGGCAGCGGATATCCCGACCTTTAAATAAAAAATTTCGTTCATATTCGTGGTGAGAAATCCAGAGATAAATCTTCAATCGCATCCGACCGATCGATTTACCAACCGTTTTCATCCCGGCTGCGACGTAATAATTACGTATCTCTGGCGCCTCTCCCACAATCCACTTACAATCCGGAGAGAACGCCTCGGGCCCATTGCAGAGTCTCTCCAGGACCGCATTGCCTAAACTCGGAACTCTATGCAGCATCTGTTCCAGCAAGATGTGGAAGTGATCCCAGTCCTCCGGTAAAACTGTCTTGTCTTTGCTTTCTGAAGTTACATCGATGAAAATCTTTGATAAGACATTAATAAGCATATTGATGATACATAACACCATAGTGCAAACAAAGCTGTTAGCAATTGCAACAAGTTAAGCAGACAGTAGCGCTTTGACAAGAATTAATTGACAAATGTTAAAAACGATTTACATCTATATATCTGACCAGGAATAACGCCATCTTCGAACGCCGGTTTTGCCATCGGTTCAAAACCGCCGGCTAACAGGCGCCCGTTATTCTCTCGAAAGTAGATATATCCGTCCAGGTCGCGTATAACAGGAGTCATCGGATCTAAATTAGCAATAGGTTTAGTGTGCAAGTAATAGTGTTCTACTGGATGAAGTGGTACCTGCAAGGTAATCTGTAATGTATCATCCTTTTGCAAAATTCTTTCACACACACAAACTATATTTTTCATAAATATTGCTTCGTAAACTTGCCTTTACGTGTGGCTCACTCAGTTTACCGACATTCCGTGCCCAAAATCCAGCACAGTTGACGAAATGTTGACATTTGACGGTGCCATGTGTTGTTTCTACTGCTCCCACATGGCCATTTTGGTTAATAACTTTTGTAACTGCACAATTTTCATATACTGTAACACCTGAAATGAAGAAATTAAATGATGAAGAATACTGGCACATCTGTCATAATCTGAAGAAATCTAACAAATGTACCTCTTTTTTGTGCCTCTTGGATTAGAGTCAAACAAATCTGGTAAGGATCACCCACACCATCTTCTGGAATCCACAATCCTCCGACAAGATCATCAACTTGTAGTAACGGACACAAATCCCGAATCTCTCCTCGTGAGACTAAGTGGCAGTCGATATCGCATGATCTTTGATATATATTGAGAAAATTAAAATATAATTAATGACTACAATAACGTACAACTTATCACATCTACTGGATATTTACACAGATTGTGCTTTCATTTGTCTGAATGTAGTCATACGATCCCTTGTACGTGCCAACAAAAGGCTGCCACATTGTTTCCAGCCAGTTGGAAGACCTTTTTTCTCCAATTCCTGATATAACGCAATACTGTCTTGAGCAAGTTTAACTTGAGCTAAGCTAGGTTTGAAAGCTCCTACCAATCCTGATGTATGCCATGTTGTTCCACCTCCTAGTCTAACAATAAGATGAAAATATACGCAAACTCATACTTTTGGTGTAATTTCTTGAAAAATATGTAAATTAAGAACATGTACTTGTTACTCTCCACTAAAATAGTCTCTGGTCCTAATCCTATAAGGGATAAATGATAAGCTACAGCACCTCCCATAACTCCACCTCCGCATATGACTACTCGTGCCTCCTTAGGAAGTGCATATTCTGGATCTTCAGAAACTATATCAGTAGATTTCAAAACTACTCCTGCTGTCTTGCGACTGCTGGAGAAAATACTTCTCTTTTGTACTGCACATCTATTGTAAAGCAATTTGTAGTGTCTCCACATCTTAATTAGTTATAATAATCAAATTACGCCTATTTTTCTCTTATATTCCCTGAGTTACGAAAAGTGCATTATCGGACCTCGAGCAATTTTAACCAAATATTTTCCGTATATGACACTACTTTATCGGTGATCATAATTGCTAATGACAGGTTAGAATAATATTATGTTACAAAAGCCTAGTTTTTCAAACGCATGCTTACAGTTCTGCGCCAATCATGTGAATCGGGCTTGAATGAGCAGAGGACAATTTTTACGTAGTGAGTCACTTTCCTTGTTGGATCTCATTGTCTATGGCGATCGACCGTACCTGCCGCCATTTGCAGTCGTTCGCTAGCGTTCATTTTCTCGAATTTTGCGTCGACTTCGCTCGTATCACGGCCAGCGTTATCGTCTCGGTAAGCAAGCTCCGATCTTTTCATATCGCATATGCTAAATCGGGACATCTATTCGGTATTGTGCCTCGTAAATATCGCGTGTAAAAGTGCGAGTGCCACGACAGCTCAGAAATTTTTAAGATTCCTCGGATTAGCGTTATCCGCCACGTTGCTTTGGCGAGCCTCCGCACAAAACAATATAATTGCATTCTATATATAGGCGATCCTATTACTATATTTACTACATCATCTTTTCTATTCGCATATAAAGCACTACTGGCACGATGTCGTTCAATCGAGGAGTGAAGAGGGATTCCTTCGGAAATCGGGGGAATTTCAATCGTAATAGTGGCGGCGGCGGCAATAACAATCGACTTAGCAACATGGGCAACAGTATGGGAAATAACATGGGTGGAGGGATGAGTGGAGGCGGCATGGGTGGAATGAATCCCTGGGAAAGTGGTATGATGCCTGGCAGAGGTATCCTACCTACACCCAACAACAATCTCTCCCTGGCATCTCCACAGGCGCAGCTGGCAATTGCTAGCAACCTTCTGACGAACTTGCTTCGCAGCCAGCAGGAAGTACAACCTCAGGTATAAGAGCATATTTTCTTGAAAGCTATTTTCTGGTACATAGGATGTCCCAGATCAACATGAACAAACTTCATGAGGACATAAAACAGATTGAGGTGAACAAAAAAGTCCTCTGTTATTTTGCAAATAACACGCAAAATGTGGCGCGTTGAAAACAGTCATGTATAAAAGCTTTAATTAATAACTCAAAAATTTGTATATTTGCAAAATAACAAAAGATTTTTTTGTAACCTTATCTATAAATAGGGTTGGGCAAAATTATCAATGGGTATCGATTATAATGTTTGAGAAACATCAATGTTCACTCATTGAGGATGGTGTTACATCTAGAGAAAATGTTAAGGATTCTAAAAATTCTCTATCCAACAGCCAATTAGTACATCTGACAAACTCATACGACGCATTCTTAATGAGCGAACATCGATATTTTTCAAACATTGATAATTTTGCTCATCTTTATCTATAAATATATAACAGTTGTTGTACTTAGTGACAGATTCTATGTTCAATACTTGATATACTGATATCTGTTGCTAAATACAACAGCTATATGTTAGTAAATTAGTCATTCTGGATATTGATCACATAACTTTTCTCCTAGGGTGGAATTGTGAGAATTGAAATGTTTTCAAATTAGAAAATTTACACTTTTCATGAATTCATGCTAGAGAAGATTCATGTTCCTCTGGGCGCTGATCATGAATCTTTTCTAGCATGAATTCATGAAAAGTGTAAAGTTGAAAACATTTTGTTTCTTATGTTTCCATCCTAAGAGAAAAGTTGATCAATATCCTGAAAAAAAAACTTCTTTGCCATTTTGCAAATAACACACAACTTTTGAGTTATTAATTAAAGAAGCCTCTATACATGACTATTCTGAATAATTAATAATTCGAAATTTTGCGTGTTTGTAAAATAATAAAGGACTTTTTTGTCCACCTTAATCCGTTTTAGGCCTTCATGAAATTTGTCCCTGTTGGTCTAGGACACATAAACATTACCTTGATCCATTGTTATATATCCAAACAGGTGCCATCGCTTATGAGCCTTGGAAATAATTTTTCCGGACCAGGGCCGAACTATTCTAACCAACAGAACTTTTCCTCAGGACGGTTTAATGATCGGCCGGCGCGACATGGTCTGAAAAATCAACGTCAGCAACCGTACAACAAGGTAAGCGAGCCTCGCACATTATGATTATATTCTTCCCAAGCAGGCGTTATCATAAAAAGACACTTCTCTTGACACTTTTGCTTTACGATCTTCCCCTGTATCGTCAACAGAAGTTGCAAAATGACAATCTATGACCTAGGCTCCCTCGCTTGGACGCAAACTATTCTTAACTGTTCTGAATGTTTACGAATTTCTCTTCTCGTGGCGACCAACAATCGATCGATTAAATGGGATTATATCGTTCACTCGATTAGACACGACCAGCGAAATCACTAAGATAAATAATTCTTGTTGATGGTGATCAGCCTTGAATCCGAGACTACTCTCCTACCTAGGAGCACTAGATATTCACCCGATGTTAATGTATTTCATTAAGAAAGTGCACTGTTGAAAGACGTGTGTTGATTTCAGAAAGAATAATTCTCAAATTTTGTTACTACCGGAAACTCGCCGGAGGTTCTTTCGCGCGGAGCGAGCGTGAAGCTGACGTTGTGAAAACTCGTCTTACAATCTGTAAAACCCGAGTCTTCTGTCTCCTACCAATTTGTACACACGATCATTATAAAACCGGCTGCGGTTGCACTTTATTCAAAACTGCTACTATTACTACTACAACAACAACAACAACTACTACTACTGCTACTACTACTATTACTACTACTACTACTACTACTACTATCGCTTACGTACGCAAGAGTTGCAGATTTCACTTGATATTAGCTTCTTCTTCACGTTGATTAGTATTCACTGACTTTTGCTCGAGTACTTTGTAGTGGATTTAATTACGTCTACTTTTACGAAACTATGATCGAGCCCTATTTGATCGTTGCCGTTGCGTACACACACGATGTGCATCTTCGACTCGAAATCGGGATGCACGCTCCACCACGGTTTTTCCTCCCCCCCGCCGGCCGTTCCTACCGCATCTATGATGCGGAAAATGGGAAAAGACCTACGTACAGTACGTCTCACCGGCAAATATGTCCCGCTTCCATTATCGACTACAACTGTTTTTTCTCCCTCAAATCCCAAGTGGTTTTCTATAGAACCAATCTCGATTTGAGAAGAATCACAGTTACGTCTGATACTTCTCTCATGATGCTTTTGGTCATTTGACCGATCAACCGACTGACTAGATGGGCAATCGCGCCCGAGACGGCCCTGCTGGGCGACGTGGTCCGTCCGCACAACAATCTCGTGCGCCCCAGTCCGGCAGTCAACGTATGAACGGAAACCAAATCCAACATCGCAACGATAAGTCTTCTAAACCAATTCCTGCCTCTAAACAAAATCAGACTGCCAAAAAGGAACAGCAGGATGTTAAGACCTGTGATACTGAAAAAGCAGAAGCGCCTGCTCCGAAAAGGTAAGCGGCCGATTATCTGTGATCGGTAATAGTTTCTTCAAATTTCATTCTCTCCGAGCTACTATTTTGCCTGTTATATATATATGTATATATGTATACATATATATATGTATGTGCACAGATAAATACATTTTATACGTATTTTATACATGCGTGTCACTTAATGTAACTACACATATATCGTTTATAGTATACCGCAAATCTCTCTCGAAAAATTTCTCTCTTATCTGTATCTTTCAATTTATTGCGATGCACACTCTTTTTCTGGTACTGCGATTCGATTCTCACATTTCACGCCCAGAAACGACCAGACATTGGCCAAGGGTGCTAAAAAATTTCCGTTCCGACTAATTCCGTTTTTTTCGTAATTTCCTCATCCTGTACGTTTTGACGGGAATCGTGCCAATCGGCGAGAATACCGTTTGTTATCTGTACATCTCTAATGGGATGTACAGAGTCGCATCCTCCTAAAGTGCTTCCACACGAGCATCAGTCCAATTTTCGTCATTGTTATCGACAAAATTTCGTGTACGTGAACACTGTAAATTGTCCAGCCTACTACATATACGACTAGATTCGTAATTATATTTGTAAATTAAAGTTTAACAGCGAATTTAACATAAATGTGGTCAACTGGTGGGATCAACTACGAAATTATTTCCGGAATATTGACGAAGCTTTATTCTATACAATATATTATTTGTGATGCAGCGGTGAAGACGTGGAAGAAACCGAGGATAAGAAACGCGATTGGAAGGATGAGAAGGATGAAACGGAAGAAGTAGAGGGGAAAACGGAGGAGGGTGACAAAACGATGGATGTTGACACGAGTATGGAAAAGTCCGCCATTGCGGAAGAGACGCCGAAAGAGGCGAGCACGCCCTCACCCGAGAAGGACGCGAAAACAACCGGCAAGAAATCTGAGGCTAGACATGCCGAGAGTCGTTATGCCGAGGTTCCGATGAGCCACATGTTTTGCCATATCTGCAACAAGCACATGTGGGACGGATACGTATGTATCGACGCGCGATGGACAGAGGCCGATGTTCATAGTCGGATCTTGCGTTTAAGACCGTGTTTATCTTCTGATGCTATACGGCTCATTTCATTGGCTACGAAACATCTGAAAATGAACTTACGACGATCTTAAATATAAGATCCGACTATGAATATCAAAGATTTTGAAGATGTTACGAAAAGACCTGTGCACTTACTATGCTCACAGGAAGTAAAAAAGACATCATTTCTTATAGATTTTGAGGCGACAGTGTTAATTAATCCTTTCGCTGCGTACGACGGATATACTTGTCGCTGAAAAGTAGCTTCTCAATTGCATACACCATGTATAGTTACGAACAGAAAGGTTATTGCATTCTCTAGGCATAGTGATATCAGAAATTTCGAATTAACCGTATCATTTTTTAATATTAATGCGTCATAATTGCTGCTTTGGCCTTGCCGATTCACAGAATAATCAGCAGTCATAATGCACGAATATTCAGAAACGATACTCTAAATTCGAAATTTCCGATATCACAGTGCGACAACCTTCTTATCGCACCTTCTGTCCGCGACTGTGGAAAATCGTTCATTATTTGTGGACGCTGTCTGTCACAAGATGGTTGTAACAATTTTTTTTTTTTTTTTTTTTATGCTTCGGAATACAAAGATACGACAAAGCGAACTTATGATTCATGAACATGCGCAGATGGTCAGATAGCTATCAACGTTACATATGTGTATACATAATACATATAAGATATACATATGTAATTTTGACAACTGTCTGACTATCTGCTGCGTATGTTCACTTCGTCGTATCTTTTATGATATTGATAAAATGCAAGCAGGAAAATTATCTTGGAAAGATTTTTTTTTTCTAAAAAGATAATTTCCCTGCAATATTATATTTTTATTATTATTGTTTTGTCAATTTCATGTTGCTTTTTGATTTAGTATGATCCGATTATATAAGTAAAAAGTACTTATTTTGCAGTACGTGACGACCATCTTTTTCTCTATAGAATATCTTATGAAAGAAAATTCTTCTGTGCTTGCACGAACATGTTCGAATCGGCTTCCCGCACTCAGCATTCGTAAACTTCAGCCTTAGAAACCATAAGAAATGATCTAACTATCTTGTTTTTCTCGAGCGCAGCAAAAACAGACCTTCTGGTAACAATCTTCTTTGTACGGATATTCGTAAGAATATTTGACTGATCATCATCACGTTCCTCCGCAGTCTTTTGAAAATCATCTTCGGGGACGCGCACATCAGCTGATGATGGAGAAGCTGGATGAATCTTACAAACTGAAGGTCGACCTGATGCGACATGAGCTTCGTGTTGCCGAGGAGCAACGCGAACTCAGCTTGAACAACTCGAAACGACGTGGCAAAAAAGTAAGATTCCTATTTTTCTCCAGAAAGTCCGGCGATTCACCTCGCGAATACCGTGTACGTATTTGTGAATTTTCGATTGCAGGTCTCCGTGGACTTCAACGTTAGAGAGTACTGTACTATGTGCGACTTGAATTTCTACGGGACTCTGTCTACGCACAGGAAGAGTGAGAAGCATCAGCAGCTGAAGACTTTTTTGCATCCCCGATGTTTCCCTTGCTTGAAAGAATTTCCGTCTCGCATCGAGTACGATGAGCACTGCTTGACACCCACTCATATGAAGAACGCTGTTCAGTGCGAGGAACAACGGAAAAACAAAAAGAAAGGTAATTGAAGAAGAATTAAGAAACGAACTGATATTGAGGAGTAAAGAAAAAAAAACTGATTAAAAATAATATTTCGCAGAAAAATTGGCGAAGGGAGAAGCTGAAGTCCGTAGCGCGGAGGACGAGGAGAAGGACGTTTGGCATGACACGAAGAATGACAAAGAAGAAGATTCCGGAGAACAAGAATACATCACGGATATCACGGAAAATATGGGCGAGACCAAGTTCAAGATCCCGTCTTACAAGTACTGTCGTCAGAAGCAGATAGGCGTCGGTACGGATCGCACGATAATCATGATCTCGCGTAAAAACTGTGCATGTTGTACGAATATTATTTTCAATAATGATCGTTATTTTACTCAGGTAAATCGATGATCAAGGAGGTGCAAGGATTTTACTGTGAGCGTTGCCGGCGGTTCATGCTCTTGGCTGATGACATGAACGCTCATCTACGCAGTATCACTCACTACCGAAACTTCTTGGCAGAGGTGAAGTCGTCAACGTCAGTCGCCGCGGCTGCCGAGTCGAAGGAAGCCGAGCAAAGCGAGGTGAACGACGACGTCTCATGAGAATAACGTCATAGTGGAAGAAGCTCTCGAGATTCGTTAAAACTGAATCTTTGTCCGTAGGGTGAGAAGAATGCCGCTCAGATCTCGGAGGAATTCGATGGGAACTGGAAACGTCGCAAGACTTCTCACGATGATGAGACCAACGACGAGAACAACGACCAGCCGAATGAGCCGCAAGAGAGCAACGCCGATAACGCGAACACGCCGAAGAAGTCGGATGGAGAGGAAAAGTACGACCCGTTGGAAGCTGATGCCGAGTCCGAGGAGGATGAGACGAATCGCGAACCAGCGCCGGAGGTGGCGCCGGCGGAGGCTACGCAAAATGCCTCCGCTAACGGGCAGGAAAAAACGCCGATCGATGAGATGTGGACGGACGCGGATGCTGACGATGCCGAGATGGGTAATTTGATCGACGAGACGGACGAGAAGGAATTACGAGACACGGATTACGAGAAAGCCGCCCCGCCGAAGGTAGAACGTAATGTCAGCCCGCCGAAAATGCCTCGAGGACGCGGATATGCACGCGGTCGCGGCGGCCCGCGTGCCAGGAGATCTCGGCGATAAGCTGACGCGGTACGAATCGCGATACGCGAAAGTACGAAAGTATATGAAGAGGCGTGGAAAATGCATCGCAGCCGGTAGAAGCTAGATGAACATTTTCCGCGCTGCTACAAGTCCTAATGATAATGCAAAACATATAGAGCATGCGAACATTTCTATTGTCAATGCATATTTAGACACGTGTAATATTATGCGTATGTTGTATTCACGTGGATTACGTGTGTAGCGTAAAATCTAATTTGTAAGCGACCTATCTTACTCGCGGCACATAACGGAAGGAAAGAGGAGAACGAGAAACACAAGATTTCATCGGGATCGGCAGTATAGAAGTCTTAGACTACTATTGGTTCTCGTTACATGTCTCATATTTTAATTCGTTTCCTTATAACGACAAAGACCTGTGTTTCGGATCATAAGCTAAATAAAACACATTTATTGTATACAATATATTCACACTGACATGAATGTTTGTTTTATTTTGTTTCATCTCGGCAATTATCGAAAAAAGGTTTGTTTTCTATTCCCGAACTGGCGGCATCAGTTCAAAACAATTGCGTTCCGACATATTCATTCGCATACACTTATATATTGTGAAACTGTATCATTTTTTTTTAGCACGCACTCGGGAAAAATATTATAAGGCAACGGATTAATGATTATTATTGACATGTATACGGCGCTAATTTACGTGGAGAGATACTCAAGTACTGTGTGTGCAATTGTAGATGTATTTGTAAAGATCGCGCGTGCACAGTTGCGTATATGGTACTAAAAGGCAGGATCAGGATATATCACGTATGTGTAAGCGAGTATATTGATCGTGATCGAAATTTAAGTACGAATCTAATTATACAAAGATCTAATGCGTCGTATACAACCGACATAATAGCCCTAACATCCAGCAAGATGTATTTGGATTCAATATGATTTCAGCACTTTTTTTTCAACGCAGTTCAGAACCCAATCGATGTCCAATAGAACTCCTTTCCTCACTAATTACCAGAAATTGAGTTCTCTCATTGGTGACGTTCCAAACTACATTGAGAAAAAAATATTGAAACCAAGTGCCTAATAGTCACTAGGATTTTTTAGTCACTCGCGCATTATGCCGACATATTTGTGTATCTCATAACTGTTGCTTTTTCAAAAGAACGATGACGATATTTCAGTTATTTAGAACGATGATTAAATATTACAAATATAAATACGTAGTACACACATATATATATATATATATATGATTTATATTTATATATTATATAAATATATTGAGAGATACATATAGGCCCAGTTTTCCATTTTATGATTAACTTATAATTTAGACTTAAACTGATGATAATGATAAATAAGAAAAATTGTTTTTCTATTTATGGTTAATCATTAAATCAATGTGTTTGCAATGGTAATTACATATACTTTTAAAATTTAACGATTAATCATTAGTAGAAAAACATTATACATCATTTTTACGTTATTATCATGTTAAGCTTAAACCACAAGTTAACCAGAAAACGAAAAACTTAAAAACCCTTACGTGTGATTGAAAAATTCTGGTAACCCTATGCCTATAGTACATATTAAGCCCGTGTCAGACTACGGATTGGAGATTGAGATTGAACTGAAATTTGATCAATCAGTACAAAATTCACTAAATTACTAAACTTGAATTCAGTTAACTTTGCCATTGGCCAAATTCAATTCAATCTCAATCCCCAATCCAATCTGATACGGGCTTTAAGGGTATTATGTCTGTTGTGTATGTGACGTTAGATTTAGATGACCGTCACTTTATTCTTTACATAGTGATACGAATATTCTTATGGATATATCATTCTTTGATATGTTAGAAAAGATTAGAGAAAAATCACTTTATACATTCGCGAGCTCATTGGGAGAGCTTCCTCCATAATTACAGAAAGAAAACCACAAATATTCGAATCTTTCAAACTGTACATGTGTATCATTTCGCATTGGTTCACCAATTTCACGCATATTGAAGTACGTACGAAACTGGCGATGCTTATAAAAAAAAATACATGATGTCATACATTTCCAGTTTTATAATTTACTTCAATATAATCTCGTGTGATAATTTTAACAATATAATGAATGGAGGACTTTTGTATGCAGGCAAAAGATTCAATTGAATTGTATTATTATCATTTAGAAATAAGATATTTCCCTCGGAGAAGGATCTTTTTGTATTCTATTTCATAGCGTGCAAATAAATTACTAAGCAGAAGCCTCTGAGAAACCTTAAACATGATATTGTATGTTTAGGTTCAATGTGATGTGTATGATAAAATGATAATAAGTTATCCAGATGAATATACTGTGACTTGCGGGATATCTATATAGATATAGAGATACATATATTCATATATTAATAATTCGATAGAAAAATTTATGTATCAATAGAGTATATTTCCTATCTTTACTAATCCTTAGAGAGATGTGTTGACAGAAATTCATCTACAGAGTCTGTGTCCCACTTGTGTATATCCAGTATATCTTCAACTCTATTTTCTGCATCATACAATTTAATGATCGGATCTAAACCTCTCACATACTTTATACTAAGGTTCTTATATTTCTTTGGTCTGTCACTTTTGATGAAAGCTGAAAGAAATGTATTGGTTATATGTAACAATGTTGTGTTAAGCAATAATCTAATTGTCGAAGGTAACTTAGTTTAATTGTATACCTTGTATCTGTGGATATGCACCAAACTTGCACGTGCACACCTCAAGGACAGCCTTAGGATAGCGTTTCGATCCGGACAAGTCGTAATCGTTATCTTTCAAACAACATTCCTTGCATGTAGCACTATTACAAAAAAAAAAGAAATAAAGAAAAATTTCTGTAAGTTGAGTTTTGGATATTTCTAAAGAAAAAAAAATCTTTTGTTAAATTCATATTTACATACAGTATTTTTGTTAGATTAGGATCGGTAAAATGTTCACAGGTCGAGCAAAGTAGGTTGGCTTTGTTAAATCCCAACATCTTGCAATCGTCTGCAGAAAATTCTGCTATTACATTGTTCACCTATAATGTGTATCTCGTTAGTGTCATTGCATAAATGTATTAGTGAGTAATCTATTTCTTAAGCTTATAATATATATATATATATATATAATGTTATATATATATATATATATATACATATAATTTCATATAGATCCCTCTGAAAGTATAATAAAAATGTAAATTATCTTAAGACGAAAATTTAAACATATGATTACAAGTTGCAATACGTGGAGGTTATGTTTTTACTCACCGCAGCAATGACTGAAATGAGAAGCGTATATGGCAAAAAATGCATTTCGAAACGTTTTATGAGCCTAACTAGCGAGCTGATTAATCAAATCGTGTGCAAAATTGAAATAAAAGCGCGTAATGCACAGCAACTGCTGGATATAAAATTAAGAATGACATTGATCGACCGACGAATCGACACTTTTCTACCAAAAGATCGATTTGGACGTTTCCACAATCGTTGGCTGTTGAGTAGAGAATTTTCCAGAATCCCTAACAATTTTCCTAGACACCGTAGAAATTCTCTATCTGACAGCCGGATATGCCAATCGGCATATCTTACAAAAACTCGTTATATGACGCAAGTAATACCAAACTTACAGTTTTCATGAGTTGCGAGAGACTAGCTAGTTTCTTTTTCGCGAACCTTCATTGGCTGGCTCGCTCGTTGCAAGAAAAGGTTTTTGATTTGTTGACAGCTTGGCATGCGCCGACGATATAGCTACACTGTTGACCTTTAGGCTTGTTCTACAATACGCCGTATGTCAAAGTCGAATATCGGAACGCTGCCGATGATCCAATGAGGAGTATTCGTTCTCGAAAATTAAATTCTTTCATTGGACCATTGGCTGCGTTCCGACACCTGACTTCGACATACGGCATATTGCAGAACAGCCTTACTAATATGTGAGATTATCAGTCTTGGTTACTAGCATCTCACTGACAAAACAGAGATGATGTATTTTATTATTTATTTCTAGCATTGTTATGCTTTTGCATTTTTGACTTTTTCATGTTTGTTTAATACTATGTTATATTTTTTATAAGTACGTTTTAAAGGTAAAAAATTGCTAGCTATGCGATGTATGAAGCTTTCATTAACGGTTATCGTTTGGCCGATGTGTTACATGGAAAACCTTATTATGTATATTGTATCGAAGTTCTGGAATCAAAAACCAATACTCGATATTTCATTGAGAAAAGATACAGTGAATTTAGCGCGTTACATCGTACGGTAAGCTATTGAAATATCGCCTATTGTAAACGCCTAATGTTATGATAACACTATCTTTTATGATATATTGTTATGATAACACTTATGATATATTAGATAAAATTTATTTAGAAGTAATTGTAACAAACATAACATTCGTAATTCCTCACGAATTCTCGGAGTATCCGAAGTATTGAGTAGTGAGGTATTCATTATAATTAATTTCTGAGGAATATTTCAAAACGAACTGATTATGGTTAATTCTTCAAAAATTCATCTGATATTCATTCGTCTAATTCTGTATGTATTTTTTAAAGTGAATTCTCTATAAATTTCTATTCACCTCTGTGCTGTTTGAGATCTTTTTGGAGATTTAAGATAAATTAAGATTAGTATAACCAAGAGAACATAAATTTACTTTTTAATTAAATTTAATTAAACAGTAAAATTTTGATGACCAATAAAAAAAGATATAATATTCTTCTTAAAGAAAATTCATATTTAAATTAATCAAAAGTTATAATGGAAAGATTATTAATTATGCTATATCCAGTGAATAACATTATATTTTACAGAAAAATTTTTACTTACAGTTGAAAAAGTATAATTCAGATATTGCTCCATTTCCACCAAAAAGAGTAAGAAATTCGCAACCAAAACTATTAGAGCAACGACGGGCTGCTTTGGAATTATATATACAAAAGATGTTACGTCTGATGGCAACAAAACAGCAAGTTCTCAATTTTCTAGGCATAGAAATTCAGGAAACTGATGTACCCTATAAACGGTATCACTTTAAATTTATTAAAATTAAGAAAATGAAGAAATGAAAATGTTCCGTTACTCTGTAAAAATATCGTAATCAAATTGCATTGTTTTTTTGGAAGATATTTATATTGCAGCGATCAGTATATTTAATTTGAAAAATATAAATACATAAAATTTGATATCTGTGAAATTTTATTCTAAACATGTATAATTATATTTGATATTTAATAATAGCTTTAATATTTAATCATGCACCTTATTTTTGGCTTTTGCAGAATACACAAAACTGTAAATAGTTTGAGACATAGTCATTCAAATACACTGAGACATCATCCGGTCCTAACTTTTCACTCTGATCCATATATCCAAGCTGACCCTACTAGCAGTCTCCCGGATGTTGTAACTAATGGTGTACTGTTGGGAATATATAAATCGTGAGATTCCCAATATATTAAAAGTATTTTACACGGATATTAAGAGAATAAGTATAATTGCATTTTTCGTCTAGCATATGTAAAATATAATATGATAAAATAATGTTGCTATAAAGGTATTGTACTTCCCGCAAATAAGATAATTGAAAGATTATACAAGTGCATATCTTCGGAAGGAAAAAAAAAATTAAGTGCTTCCAATAAATGTTTGTGTGTATAAAATCTTCCCAGCAAACCAATATAAGACCTTTACATAACCTTGGGAATACATGAAAAGAACAATGTTTCACGGTTATATATTAATATTATCTTCGATATTCATTCATATAAACTCGGACGGAAATAAACGTTACATTAGTGTTTTGGAAAGCTTGACACTAGTTATTAGGATTTAGAATAAGAAATAGAAGGTTCTTTTTTCAAAAATCAATGTTACTAACCTGACCTTGATAACGTAATCTAAATTTTTAATTTTGTTAAATACATTAGTTTGTATTCTGCAACTTTTGTCTATAATATTTATCTATAAAAATGTTTTATTTTCGACGTATTTTACCGTTGCCGGACTTTTGAGACACTGTATTGAATTGGAACAAAGTTCGTAAAGTTTTTTAAGTAAAATTCAATAGTGGTTAATGTTAGTGGTACAGTAAGTTGAAATTCATATAGCTAAAAATTAATGTTTAATATAATAACCTTCTCTCAGAAACAAATTTTAGTATAATTATTTTTTAATTCTTTATTTTTTCTCTTTAGAGTACGGGTACAATTGTTATGAATAAGATTATTTCAATAATGTTTTTAATACCATATTTTATCTAGGCTCTTCTTGTTGTATTTTTTTGTAAAGGCAAAAAACGGCGAAACGCGTGCATTTGTCTTTTTACTTTGCCATACATACAAATTTATAACAAAAGCGCACAGAGTTATTAACTCGCCTTCGCATTTAACTAAAGAAAAGCTGTGCAATATATTAGACATTATATGCTATATAATATTATATTTATAATTAAAATTAATATATTTAGTATTTCTACTTTTTTCGAGCCATTTAGAAAAGGATAGAAAAAATCATAGGGCAACATGATATCTAAATTAGGTCCACCGACAAAATAATATTTGGACGGCTTCGAAACGTCATAAAAATTGACATAGGAAAAGATATCAACATGGAGAATATTCGTACAATTTTTTACTGTACACTTTGACCAAATAACATCTTCTTCCTTACCAAACGTAACACCGACGCCCAATATTTTATAATTCATTAAAGTTTTCGATTTCCGCAATGTCGAATAAAGGACATCTAAGTGTAAAGACGTAACTAATCCTGAACATGAGATCTGTTTTCCGATTATCCTCGCAGTCACAACATTTTGTGGTATCCTATCAAATGTGATACGCAGCCAGTCCATTATATTTTTGCTGGTGAAATTACCGAGTTTAGAAATGTAAGTGCTGTAACGCTGATTTACATTTAGTAAGGAATCTTTCATCAAGAGATTCATCGTCATATTTTGTAGTTTTGTGCAAGATGACATGGTGAAATTTTTAGTGAACAATTTAACAAAACATTTTAACTTAATATCTTCACCGAAGGCAACAATATGTCTATCATACTCCCCATTCTTTCCACAGAATGGCAATGTAAGAAATGCGTCGGTCTTGTTAAAAAGAATTTCATCGCTTTCATTGGCGCGAAATCCAATAATAATCGGTTTACCTATTACATAGCCAGGATTTCCACTACGAACGAAAATTCTTGTTTTATTTGTGTCTATCCAATCGTATTGGATTTCAAAATATTGATAGAAGGCGCGAGAAACATTGCCTATATTGAAATATACATCAATGCTGTTAATACCAGCAGAACCGTTGTGACCGATCATATATTTTAAACCCTTTACAATATTTGTACATGTAAAGTTCGTGCAAAAACTTGACACTTTAGTTCGATTACAGTCAGAAAATGAATTCAGACAGTAATGAATCCTCATCGGCAAACAGACGTTCCTTTGGCAAATCTAAAAATACAATATCTAAGATTAGGAACAGCTATTAGAGATGTACCCGAGCAAAATTTTTCACATCTGGTCGCATATAAATATATATAATTGTTCATAGTTACATATGATTAGACCTCAAAATATATCATACTATATATGGTATCATATAATTCTATATGTTATCATAAATAGCTTCATATTCAATCATGTACAGTATTCCCGATATGTTCCCAATTTTTGATTTCAATATATTACAAGCTCATCAAAATCAGAAGTGGACATATCCACGAGTTTTCTTATAAGTAGGAAATAGTTTATATTAATTGGATTCAATCTTATCTCTAAGAAAAATGTACTTTATTATTTATAAAACCATTTTGTAGTAATCATAAAACTATACCTGTTCTGTTATGAGTGTCTCGTTGAACAAAGGTGGCGAACTAATAATAGTAAAATTACTGAATGTTATAGGAAACAAATATGGATTAACATTTGTTAATTCATTTTGTATGCATGCACTTTTCCAATTCTCTAAATATTTTAAAGTCTTTTTGAATGAACACTTCTCATTAAAACCAGGTTGTAAAAGTTCTGAAACAAATGTTATATCATTAATAATTCTGAACTAATAAACTAAACGCCTTTTTCAATGAAAATTCCAATGAAATATTCAATAAATTCATTAATATTTTTATGTTACCTGTTGGTTCAATAAAATTGTTATGTAATTTCCACAATATGTCTCCATGTTGGTAATATTTAGTTAAATTATATTTGAGCAACGTTTTGGCATTTTTTAAATTCCATTTATATCTCTCCATCTGCACCACTCGCCACAAGTCTTCCTTATTTTGTAGTATCTATAATAAAAATAATTGAATAGTAATACATAACATAGCATTCACGCGCGCACACATGTACGCACGAAGTATACA
>NW_014555972.1:311279-312965 GCF_001313825.1 Dinoponera quadriceps
TGTACGCACGAAGTATACATATTTAATCTTTTCGTTACAAACAAAAAATATTTACAGTGGCATTAAATTAATTATTATATTTACCAAATCGTTATCGATGCTATACGAAGATGGAAGATTGTCATATAAAATGCAGAACAAATTATTTGCAAGTTTCTCAAGAATGAAAGACGTATTATTTCGTTGTATAAAATTCCAATTGTAACAATATTGACTGTTATACAGATCCACATGATGATCTTGACAATATGAAAAAGCAGTCAATTGAAACTGATTGCAATCTACATCACAACAGCAATTGATATCACAGGAAAATTTCTATCACAAAATGAAAAATATAAATATATAAATATAAGTATGTAAATATAAATATATAATAAATAAATAAATAAATAAATATATATATTTATTTATTTAGATTTCCGATATCCACCGATACTGCAGATTTACAATTTATGTCTCGTATATACTAGAGATTCGTGGTACCGGCGGAAAATATTGGAACGCAACCACAATGAACGTTTAACGATTGTGTGACTGAAATTTGGAACGATCTACGAGCTGAAATTAAAATCATTTTTTCTTTTTCTTTTAACTTCAGTAAAAACAAAGGCATGCAAAAACAATAAAACTATGCGAAGTGTGTCAGTATTAATATAAATAGAAGAGACAAACCGAAAGGACTGGGCGCGCACGAACATTCAACATGGCAGTAGTTTTACCCCGTGTAACATTACACGTTGGAGAAAGAATAGTTTGTTGAGAACGAGTGCCCGGAAGATCTCAAGTAATCGGTCAAGTTGAAGTGCGCGCGCGCTCAACCACAAAGATGAAAATTTCCGCCGACGATCTCAACGACGTTCTGTGCAAACAAGGCACGGTACCTTCGTACTGTTTTCACTCACTTAGTACCACCGAGAAAATAAAAATTTCTTTATTTAACAAAGTAATTAAAAGTGAAATGCATCGTTCAATTTGTTATTTGATATTGAAATTTCGGTAAAACCGGACAAAACTCTTCAGCAAACCGGACGGGTGGCAACATTACGCTATGCGCGCGATTTTCGCTTCTTTTTTTTTTTTTCTACAATACATATTTTCTACAATACATACATCTCTCCGTGATGATGCACGGAGTATACGGGTAACAAGTCAACGACGATTAACATCGTCGTCGTCGTCGTGGCGCGTTATCGTTTCCCGATGAGAGCCGCGCGTTTAGAAGACGCCAAGACGGATATAACCGTTCTCATGGACACGGGTAATCCTCCCGCCGTAAGCACGGTTATGCGCAACTACCTCTTAATTATGTTGTAAAACCGCCGAGTACGTCAAAACCGTAATCGGTCGTTAAAGCCGAGGGACTCTCAGGTAAATCGCGAGAGGCGTTAAAGACGGAATCGGCCGCGAAGACGCGTCGCCCCTCGAAGCTATACACTTTACGGTGTGCCGAGTGAAACGTAATATTACATTACGTTTGATTTACCTTTATGGCCGCGTGGGGACGACGACGTACGGAACACTGAAACTTTCCTACCCGCAAAGTGCGCGATAATCGTATTTCACACAGCTCTGCGAGCTGTCTGCGAACGCCTCAGAATTTAAAATCTGCTTATGCATATCAGCGCGGCACTATGTCACTCTCGCAGCAATTCCCATCTTTATCTTTCTCTCACACACACACAC
>NW_014555972.1:313116-313499 GCF_001313825.1 Dinoponera quadriceps
ATTTACAGAAAAGTCGTATCTGTTTAAAATTCTTTGCAGATGAAATTTGTCCAAATATATGTAATTCAGCCATACTCTAATATCATATTGCTATTTGAAAAAATAAAAAAATATAATAAACATTTATATGTCTATATTAATATTTAGATAATAAGACATTCATTCATTTAATATTAATTTACTCTTGTTTAGTGAAATAATATTAACATCTCTTATTGTAACTATCTTGATGGAAATATTTGCTGAAATGCTCTCTTAATTGACCCCATTTCATTAATATACGCAATTTTCAGTGTAATTTAGTAAATTTCATGATATCTAATATTTCAAAAATTTGTTTATTATTTTCATGATATCTAATATTTCAAAAATTTGTTTATTAC
>NW_014555972.1:313685-316063 GCF_001313825.1 Dinoponera quadriceps
AAATATTTATTATTATACATTTTAGTAATTTTTCAGTAACTTTTATTAAATTCATAATATATCAGTACTCAAATATAGAGAAAGTTAAAGTATACTGCTAAAATTTACCGAATTTAATTGAAAACTACGTACATTGACGGAATGATAATGAAATGGAATCAATTGCAAGAATTTCAGTAAAATTTTCAGTATAATATTTCCATCAGGCTATTGATAAAAATTATAAACTTATGTATTTAATATTTGGTAATACGACAATATTTTGATACTGTATGTTATTTATTTTTTAAATTTACATATTTTTAAATTTATGTGTCCTTTAACAACTATATTTTTACTGATTCCTTTTTCCTATCATAAATTAATTTATATGATAATCACGAACATTTTATTTATTATTTAAAATACAATATAAATCTTACCTCATATTTAAAAAGATAAATATAGTTTGAAAGATAAATATATTAACTTACCGATATTTTACTCATGAACAATAATATATAAAAATATATTTACAGTGTATTCTTCTCTCATCAGAAATTTATACTGAATGTTATAAATAGAAAGTTATATTTCTAATAGTGATTGTACAATTGACAAAGAATATAATTAAAGAAAATTAAGGAAAATTAAAGAAAACAAAATATTTGAAATTTTCAAGTTCACAAGGGACGATTAATACAATTGTTGTTACTTTTATAATATTATATGATACTAAACGATACTATATACTTTTGTAGATCATTGAGCAATTATCAATACGGAAAATCTAAATTACCTTTCATAATTTGCAAATTTCACGGAAATTCATAAAAAAAAGTGTAATAGAAATGTATCTATCCGTCACATTTACTATCGAAATTGACAAATTGTATAACGAAAAATACAGATTACTCGATACTAACTGATGCTGACACTTCAATATTGACAACGCGTTGCTATGACGACCAACAATAAGGTTGCGTTCGCTTTGGGTGCTCACGTACTGTAAGAAGTGAAATATAAGTGTCGGTCTACAATAGGTATCTTAAGCCTTAAGCCTTAAGAAATTGACCAATCACAATTAATTATTCTCTTCACATTCGACTGTGATTAGTTAATTTCTTAAGGCTTAAGGCTTAAACTACCTATTGTAGGCAGACACTAAGTGAGATTTACAATGAGAATTTAGCTTTAAGTGAGCTAAAGAAATAGCCTAAGTTTTAAGAAATTGACCAATCACAGTCGAAAATGAAGAGAATAATCGATTGTGATTGGTTAATTTCTTAAGGTTTATGCTTTAAATTGTCATTGTACACACCACTTTAGGAACCACTTGATTGGCTGAAAAGCCACATTTAAGTTATTTTTATCGATATAAGAGATTTCAGAATATGGGCCTCTGTGCTTCTTGCTGGAAAGCAACCTACATGTAGTCAATGTCCAATCATTTTGGTCAATTTGTCGAATTGACCAATGCGATTGCATATTTGGATTCAGCTCGCCATCATTTATGAGCATTTAAGTAGAACACACCCTAAGTGCTCGGTGAGCGATGTAGTATCGAAGGCACCAAATGCGAAACCTCCATTAGTAAAGTTTAGTAGGTTTGTGCATCGGTTGTACCAAAATGGCCGCCACTTGTTAGTAGCGTATTTTTCTTCGGTCCGACGTGTATTTTGTAAAAAAAAGCTACATTCAGTGCCTTCACGTAGTAACGTATATGTGCCGCGCGTCTCCACGAATGGTGTGTCGTGTTGAACGATTCGAAACCTCGCGATTTTAGAATGTTTCACTCTTAAATGCTCTTCAACGGGATGCTGTATGAAAAACCGAGAGACGGAATAATCACCCATCACCAGCCATGTTCGTCGAGTGTTCTTTTGTTGTGACAGTCGTGATATAATATTCTTCGTGCGACGCAACGCTACACCAACGCAATCTTGCGTACGCATTATCGTATCCTGCTTTCCTTCGTAGACCTTCGTCCTGTTTGGCCTCCTCTTTCCTTTCTGCCTCACCTTTACCTCATCTTCTCTTACTTTAGCTCACCTTTACCTTATTTCCATATATCATACCACATCATACTATATTACATTACACCATACCATACCACTTCATACTACTCTGTCTTTTACCTTATCTCATCTTATATTACTTCAATTTATCCTACCTTGGTTTATTTCACTTCACTCAATCCTTTTTTCTTACTTCATTTTGCCTCACCTTACTCTACCTTGTGTTATTTCATCTCATCTCATTTTATATCATTTTACTTTACCTTTCTTTATCCTGCAGGAGCATCTTATTAGCGTTTGCTTATCATCATCATAGATTAAATGAAAGGTAATTTATACTATATATATATATATATATATATATATATATATATATATATA
>NW_014555972.1:316662-319256 GCF_001313825.1 Dinoponera quadriceps
ATACTCACCCACACATATATGTATATATACTAACAATATCTTAAAAATAGAAACTAGTAAGCTATTAATCACTCTTTACTGTACATGTAAGTTATTCTAAGATGGTGTGTTTTAATTATTATAGCATTGGAAGTTTTAATATAATCAAAAAGATTTAACTCTATGCTTTTTTTGATTTTTAAAGTTACATATATATGTATTGTATATATGTATGTAATGTATATGTTAATAGTTTTGAAGTTTTCTTATAAAGACATATAGAATTATCCAAATAGTTGGTCAAATTTTAAAAGCTTTTTAAAATTTTAAAAGATGATAAACAAGCATATTATATATTTTGCATAAAGATAAAGAAATGTTTATATGAACGGATAACAGTTTCTTGTTATTCACTAGGATGATAATTGCCAGATACATACGTCTTGTGAACAAATCTTCTTACTGCGATACTTTTATAGCAAAATTATCACGATATTCATTAATCACTTATATGATTACTCGTGTGACTGCATTTGTATCCCATAATAATATTTATTTTTACTAATATTTTATATTATTCTTCTTCTTTTTGACACTACCTTTGTAGTATCTTTTGTATATAGGCCTGGGCTTATCTCTTTTCTCGCATATACTTGGTGGTACGCATGCAGATTATAAGTATATAAGACCTATAGTTTAACGCTGATTCCGAACGGCAGATTATTTTGTAGTGAGATTTTTGTAGCAAAGATACTTTCGATAGTTTGTCAGTCCATGGGAGAAGAGACACGAGCGTATGAAAATATTTTGGTTCTATCGGAAGGCAAACCCAGGATTTCTAGTATAGCAGATTAGTGCGCTATCTGCTATACCACGCATGTGCTTATTTTGTATTATTATCGTGTATTATTACGATTATTATTTAAAGTGGTAGAAAGATTATATTTTTGGATCATTAAAAATATAAGGTGTTCAACTTTACACTTTACAATTCAGTTTTACACTTTACATTCAACTTTATAATTAATTAGTTGCAATCTAAATTTTAGCTTTTTTTGAAAAGCACACAAATGTTATCACATTTTTTTAATGAGTTCCAACACAATTAAAACAATTATAATGTCACTACAAAAATCATTTGTTAATTTTTGACCCAAGGACTTAAGGACTTAAGGATAAATTCTGAAAAGTTTATTTAATTCCTTACAAGGAGTGTTAAAGTTTCTAATAAAAACTCTAAAATTAATAAGAAACTTAAAATAAAAATTTACACAAATACAATGAATGACTGATTTTTAAAATCGAATAACTTTTTTAGGTAAAATTCCTGTTTAGGAAAAGCTTTTCCAGTATCCTCGACATATGTCGTATATAATAAAGATCATCCTCCCGAGTAATAAATAAAAGGTTTTATCTGTCATTTGTTGTTTGTTAAAAAGTTGTTAACGAAAGAAATTTTATAAATAGATTCTCGTTTTCCGATACTGTGTAAGTGGAATTTGAGAAGTAAACAAACGATATACAGATGTCACATGATAAATATATGTTATACATAAATAGCCAGCATACAACGGAGGTTGCTTCGCCTTTCGTTCTGCACTCCCTTATAAAAAATTTAAGTAATTATACAGTTATAGGAACCATATTCTGATCTTAATCATTTTGAAATATGTTATCAAGGATATTGCCTTGACTGACTTTCGAAAAGTTTTAACGTTCTTTGTTTATTAAAAAGTTATTAACAAAAAACGTTTGAGTAATTATTTACAATACTGACGATCTTACCAATTTCAAAAACGTTGAAATATGTTGGAGAAAGGTTTATGAGTATCCTTAGTAGAAATTTAAGGGTCTCTCACTCCAAGTTTTGAAATCATAAATATTATTATTTAAGAAAAAAATAAATATTAAAATAATTATTTAGAAGAAAAATAATTATAATTAGATAATTACAATAAATTTTGAATTTATAATTTTTATTGTTCATTATTGTCTTCAGATGAATGTATTTGACGCAACGTGGAATGGTGAGGCTTTGCCTCTCAGTCTTGCGACTAGAGGGTTGCGCCCCCAAATCTTCCCATCGGAAAGTTTCGCTCCTGAGATCCCCAATTGGAACTAATCAAGGATTCAGAGGGGCGAAGTCTTTTATCGGAAGTTCCCGGAGTCGCAGCCCCTCAGTCACGGGGCTGCAAGCAAAGCCTCGCCATTCCACATCCACCTTAAAAAGATGAACAAAAACAACTTATGGACGATGCAGACGATGTAATACGAAATCATATAGTCTATATAGGGTGTCAGAAATTATATTCCATACATTTCTTTTTTTATTAAAAACTTTTCTTTTTGTTAACTTTTGTTAATTTCTTTTCTTTTGTTACTTTTTAATAAATAACGAACAACGGGTGAAATCTTTTATTTGTTACTCAGGAAGATGGCCTCTATAATATAATATACGCCAGTCAACGGTCAAGATCGTTGGAGAATCCTCTCCTAAATAGAAATTTTATCCTTTTTTATATATGGTCAAATCACTGTTGATCATGATAATTATTTTTAGAACTTAAAATATTTTATCAAGAATTTATATATATATATATATATATATATATTAT
>NW_014555972.1:319409-362717 GCF_001313825.1 Dinoponera quadriceps
AAAATGCTTGAAGTATATGATAAAATACCTATGAACGTTAAAATAAGAAGCATTCTTTATATTTTTTAGATATTTAAATAATTATAAATATTTAACTATTTAAAAATATTATTTAATCCTTTTCTAAAAAAAGTATGTTGACAAATATCTGGAGAAATATTGAAAAATTGAAAAAAGGTAAAATTTGGAGACAAAAATATCTGGCTTAACTGGGTTGTATTAGGTGTATTAATTAATTTATGCCGTCCAACTTTACACAAAAATATAAATCATTTAAATTTAAGTTATTGTCGTACCCTTTTGCTATTTTAAAGTATTGACATTCAAGATTAAAATATGCCATGTAGTTTGCATTTAAGCAATATAATCTTAAAAATTAGTAGTAAACATCATGGCTTACGATAAAAAGCATATTCAACACTGCATGTTTTGTGTTTAATCTCAATAAAAACGCTTCTAAAGCAGCCGAAATGATTTGTTCTTTTTACGAAAAAAGTGAAGTGAGTGAAAGAAGTGCAAACAATGGTTTAATCGTTTCCGAGACGGTGATTTCACGATATTGACGATCAACCATGCGCTGGGCAGCCTCGCAAGTTTGAAAATGATGAACTGCAGGCGCTACTCAATGAGAACCCGAGACTCAAATACAAAAGGAACTTGCCGAGCAGCTTGGTGACGCAACCAACGCTTTCGGTTCGATTGCACCAGCTGGGAAAAATTCACAAAGAAGGAAAGAAGGTGGGTTCCATATGAGTTGACTGCTGACAACAAAAATCGTCGGTTGACCATGTGCATTTTTTTGCTCACCAGAGTATGAAAAAAGGATTTTTTGCATTCAATCGTAACTGGCGATAAAAAATGAATTATGTACGATAATTCGAAATGAAAAAAATCATGAGTATATCATGGTAAACCGACAACATTAATAGCAAAACCTAAACGTTTTGGTAAAAAGGTTCTTCCTTGCATATGGTGGGACCAGAAAAGTGTATTGTACTATGAGTTCCTCTAATCAGGTCAGACAATTAAAGCAAAGTTCTACCAACAATTAATCCGTTTGAGCGATGCAATTGAGGAAGAATGGCCATTTACTGGACAAGACAGTCGTAAGATCATCTTGCTCTATGACAACGTTAAGCCGCGCTTAGCAAAAACCACGAAGGAAACCATCTTAAATTTGGGCTGAGAAATTCTTCCTCACACGGCGTATTTGCCAGACATAGCCCCTTCAGACTACCATTTGTTTCGGTTGATGCAATACTCCTTACCGAATACACACTTCGACTCAATTGAAGACGTTAGAAATTTCGTCGGCGACTTCATCGCTTCAAAGTCACCAAGTTTCTATCGCGATGGAATCCGAAAATTGTCTGATAGATGGCATAAGGTCATCGATATTAACGGAGAATATTTCAATGATTAATTAATGTATTCATCTTATTGAAAAATAAAGTCGAAGTTTGCGAAAAAACGGCACGAATTAATTTATACACCTAATATTTTTTTGCCTTTAAATATGTTCTAACTTATTGCGAGAATAAAAAGTTTCTGGTCAAAAAATTAGTTGAAAAAATTATAAGATGCTTCTACGGGTCAGATCCGACCCATATAAATCTTATTCTTCCAGAGTTAAGAATGAATATTGCTGCCAGCATGAAAAAATGTAAATCTTCCCATTGTTGAAGTAATAGCTAGGGATCATATATTCCAAAGGATCAAGTGTCTCCAGATTTCCTTATAATTTTTCTTATGTAAATTATGATAAAAAATATTTTCATTTTTAGGTCGGTAGCAGTAATAGAGGTGAAGGAGAGGTGGAGCTCAAAGAAGGGATGAATGGAACGGCGGCGCTGCGACGCAGCGTTGGGGCTGGTGCAGGCGCCATTGGTGGTGGGACCATTGAGCCAGCACCCATTGCTACTCTTGTCGTATATAAAGACGATGCTGGATTTGGAATGAAAGTTTCTGGCGATAATCCAGTTTATGTCCAATCCGTAAAAGAAGGTCTGTATAAAAACACAATACTTATGTTAATAAATAGTACATTCCTCCTTAATTGAGAAAAATTGACACCTTATTTTTTAGCATTATAAAGTTTGACGCAATTTCTATTTGTATCCATGATAGTTCCGCAGTTCCTGATATATTAAAGGTCCGTCGAAATAATTAAGAAAATGTCATTTTGAAAATACAATATGCCAACTTCTTGTGGCACTGCAATCTCCAAAAATCAATCATTTAAACTATTAATATTAAAGTTCTAGAAGAGTTTTATAGTTTCTGTTATGTTTTAGCGAGAATTCCTGCTTTTAACTATTTTTAAGTAATTTTTTAATTTTACCGTTAGCACCGCATTACAAGAATAAAATATGTTGTGCTGGCAATTCTAGATTTTTTGACATTTTCCAGTTTTATACTTAATATGTTATTTTTGTTGTAATCGAGTCCAAAATTAAAACGGGTAAGAATGACCTTTTCATTATATTTCTTGATTGATACAAAAACTCTCAACAACTGACTAAAAGAATGTAATGTCGAAGGTTAGCGAGCCAGGACGCTCAACGAAATTATTCTATAAGGCGCGAAATTTAAAAATAATATAATAATCTAGATATACCGGATTCTCCATAGGATAGGTCTCCAAAATATGGAACGCGAGGGGGAATAAATTTCCAAACTATTCTCTTATTTGAAAGAAATTCTTGAATACATTAATTCGTTTTGTTATCCAAAAATGTGCCTATTTCTTTCAGGATATTATTTGTACTAATGAAGTCGGCCACATTGTCTGATAAGGAGACACGCAGATCTGAGCTAAACTTAAACAGTTTGTAAGACGGAGACCCCAAGTAGAAATATAAAATATTAGATGCAGATGGCCAACTATTTTAAAAGTTATTATAAAGTTATTATAAAGATTTAAGCATCGCGCTTATTACCAATGTAATAAGACCGAATCTCGAGGCGGTGCGGCAGGGTGACTATCTGCGAAGTCGTAGGTTCATGTTTAATCCCTTTTATTTCCTTGTATTGCTATCCTTTTTCCAAGTCTTTTTCTTTCAATAAAAAAATATTTTTTAAATTGTTTTGAAATAGAAAAGGCATTATAAAAATAAATCAATGTTGGAATAATTGAAATTCATTATCGCGCTGTCACGCGTCGCTTCGAAGTTCGATTTTGTTACATTGGCATCAGGAATTATAGAACTATTGTGCAGATAAAAATAGAACTTGTTTTAAATCTGACGGTGCTAAAAAATGAGGTGTTAATTTCGTACCAGCCTTACCTGATATACCTATATTGTAAAGATATCTTTATAGAAATGATATAATTTTATAGGTGGAGCAGCAGCAAGAGCAGGTCTTCATGCAGGTGACAAAATAATTAAGGTAAGTAAAAGTCAACTTGTAAAATTGAATACGGGAATAAAGTGGCACATTTTTATCGTTAATCAAGTTCAATCAATCTAATCAATCAATCTAAAAAGTTCACTGTTATTCAAAATAGGTCAGTATAATCGTCTTTTTATGAGCAGCCGTTGAATTTGTAAAATATGGACGTTTTACGTATATTTTTCCCGTATCTTTTAATAAAACTGCCCCGAAAGCGTACTTGCATCATTCATGCTCTTGGTCTTTCCTTGTTATGAACTTTCAAAGTATACTATGAAAAAAATTCGCTATATGTTAAGTTATCCAAAAATAAACTTGGGAAGATAAGAGTAAATGTTACTTTTTTGCTTAAATGGCCTTAGTTATTCTTAGAGTTTGACAAAAAATGTCACTTTTGATCATTATTTTGATATTTAAGAGGTTGTATTTTATTGAGAGGTCAGAAAGGTTTTCTGTCATCTTTTCTGTCAAGAAGCAGTCATTATTTAACTTTTTTTAGTTCCGGTGACTGAATGGCAGTGCTGTTAATGAGAAAAAAAATAATAAAGAAATTCGATTTTAGCTCGAATTAACAGAATTATTTGCAACACCATCGCTTCTAGTTGTTCCTGGCTGTTGTACAGGGGATAACTTTCATTTGCCAAATTTGGCCATATTGATTTTTCGTATTTTGCGCATACAATATGATCGATATAAATTAATCTGTCCCGACTTGGCACGGGTGCAGATGCAACAATATTATGTTTAGATCTATTGAATGTCATTATTATTTTCAAATTTTAATTGTTAATCATTTTTTAATAAACAGAGATTGATAGCTAAACTTTCAAAAAATTATTCAGGATATTCTCGATAACATATGTTAAGGTTAAAGTCATCAGAGACATGTCCATTAAAACGAATAATTACTCTGAAATTATATTTCAATATCGAAGATTAGAATTTTGGGATATTTTTATTATTATTTGATGTACCGTATTCAAGCGCATACATTTTTTGACAATATAATCATCTTTAAATGTTTCTCACTTAAAAATTATTATATTTTGTATTGGGATTTTTATCACAAAATATTCTAATGAGTTTTATTAATGAGTTTATAAGTATTGGGATATTATATTAAAAAAGTTAATATACTTATCTTAATTGAAATTAACTCCTGTTTAAATAAAATCTTATATATATAACAAAAAATTGTTTTTGTTTAAGGTGAATGGTGTTAATGTGATGCAGTCTACACATACTGATGTAGTTCAGCTCATAAAATGTAAGTATGTTTTATTTTTCTGAGAGGATAGTTTAGTGTAGGAGTTAAAAAAAAATACTATTTTATATAAAGTTTAAGGTGTTAAAAATAAATTTCGAGAAGTTTTTGTTGAAAGTCGTAAAAATAATCAAAATGCAGGTATTTATTAATTTTGGCGTCCAAGACATTTAGCGCGCTGACTGAAAGCACTCAGGAGCAGCTGTTGCGCTGAGCAGGTATTCTTCCACAAATAGTTTTTTGGTTCTTTGATAGACATATGTGTTTAAAAAGATCGCCGTTAAAGTTGATTTAGGAAGGGCAAATTCCAACAGTCGTTTAATGCTGCAGAATACTTTAGAACACACTTTTTATGCTACAAAAACAGTTGAAATTGCAGCACATCTAGCTACATGCATTTTTAATTAAGGCTACCGTCTGAATTCTACTGTTCCGAAAATTCTAGCAATAATGAGTGCAACTGTTGAATCACAAACAAAACAATTTGTCGATATGCAAAATGTCTTGAACGATTCGAGCGTTTGTAACGTCAAAGAAAACCCATGTTTCTTGTTTAGATTAGAAATATAGGAAAAATACGAGCAGTTTGAAGTAGAGGAGAATTTATTATATGAACTATTCTTTAAATGATAATAAGAGTAACTGCTGGCGTTGCAAGTTATTAATAGAGAAAAAGGTAATATTATAGCTTTGTATTTACATTTTGTACAATAACTTCGTTTTAATAATCAATATTTTAACAGTTATATTTGACAAAATGTTGTTCAAACGACTCAAAGTTATGAAATATTTATTATTTAACACATTATTTTTATAAAAATGTGGTGACATTATATAATAAGTTAAAGAGGAATAGGAGTGGTTTCTTCTAAAATATATTTAAAAAATTGAAAAAAAAAACGCATCTATACATCCGTGCAAAAGCTCTTTATGTCATTGAGAGGGATTGACTATTGATTGACAAAAATTGCTTCTTTTGACATAGAGAATTGTACAGTATACATATTTTGAACACGAATCCTAATGTACTTCGTATAATACGATGTTTCTGAGAAGATTCAATTTTGTTGTAGCATCGACGCAAGTGGTACTGACGGTGCAGCAGAAACCAGTGACAAGCGGTGCAGCGACAGTAGCAACAGCGACAGCTACGGCAACAACGACAACTTCTGGTCTACAAGTCGGATTTGGAACGGGAACAGCTGCCACCACTATCACTACCACTACCACCAGCACTACCATCACTAGTACTGTCATCACCGCTGCAGCGAATCAACAGCATCAACGTCCGGTCAGTCTATCAGCAGCCGGAAACATGTCACCTTCACAACCAGCGACCTCCTTGCATAGAGCATCTACCGCACCTGCTGGTGGGGCTCTATGCAACACCCGAATTACAGGCCCACAGCCAGTTGATGTAAATAAGAACGTGTATATCAAGTACCGAAATAGAATGCTTTTTACTGCTTAGCTTTTTTTGTTATGTTTGCTAATCTAAAGATAAATTTTTTACACAAGAAAAATGCCCATATACCATAGAAAGTAAAAGACTCTCGACAACCTATCTTATGTTACAGAGGGCGTTTTAAAAATGCGAGTCAATAATGTAAAAGTGAAAAGTACAAGCCAAAATAAGCAAAAAGTCCCGGTGATCATGGAGCCGTAAATGAACCGTTTTTGAGTTATCACATATGTTCTGTTACGATTAGTTACTGACAAAAAGAGGAAGAATCATAGAATCATAAAAAGTGATTGTTCCTTTGATATAGGTGGTTTTACTTATACGTCAGATACTACATGTTTAATTGTGGATTTCAACATCACAAGATGTTATAGACGGGAAAAGCTTCTTGGTACAAACGTGCAACTTCGAGTACATTGCCGTTAGCTTTGTCATACATGAAATACGTATTCTCACTCTTCGTTGCTGTAACCTCTATCCATGTTGATGATCTGTTGATAAGTACTGGCAAGCCAAAAATATTGAGGAAGGAGAAAGAGAAAAAATGAGCATACGTGTAATATGTAACAGAACATATTGCGTTAACTTGAAAACGGTTCGTTTGCGGCTCCATGTTCACTGAAACTTTTTTGCTTATTTTGGTTTGCATTTTTCATCTCTACATTATTGACCTTTATTTTTTTAATATTTTGTATAAAAACTATTTTTCTAAGTCAACTATCAGTTCTTCAAAATAGTTAAATTTCACATTTTTTATTGAAAATCAAACGAGATTTTGAGATGGGAATGTATGACCTAATCATTATTTATCTTTTTATGAATATTTTAATATTTTAATATTTATTAATATTTTATTAATATTTCAAAGAAACTTTGATGAAATCTTAATCCTAGCTCGCCACATTCCAATCCAAGTGGTCCACTGAACGTTTCTCAATTTTCTAATTTTTATATGGCATACGATTTTTTTTTAAGTATCAAAAACGTGCAACAAGGAATGAACGTTACCTTTTTTTAAATCACATTTGCAAAACAATTTGAGAATTTTTTCCGAAAATACTCTTTTCTTTATAATAATAAATTTAGTTCAAACCCAAATCATTTTCTTGACCTGATATCATAAACATTTTAATCGGACCCTGTATTTCTAATTCTCCCATTATAAGCATAGAAATATTAATTAGAATAAAAATGACAAGATGACGAAATGGAGCAGTTTCACAGGACAAATGTGGCGAATTAGAAACTCGTGAATACTCGAAAATAAATATGGCTAGCTAGGGTTAATTTAGAAAGGTTATACATAAAACAAATAAATTAGAAAGTACAATAAATTATAATATCTCTTGATATTTTTTCTAAGAGAGAAAATAGTTCTCAAAATGGCCAAAGAAGCTATAGTTATGAGAGTATCCGACAATTCTGAGTTACTCTATCCTACATTATATTGCCATTTGAAAAGAAAATTTCTTTTCGTAGCATGAGAAGAAACGACAGTTGGAAACACAAAGAGTTCACACATTCCAGCTTATGTTGGAGAAGGAACAAAGTTACGTGGATAAATTACGAAGTGAATTAGCTAAAACTGGCACTGGCACTGGCAATGGCAATGGCGGTGTCAATATCACAGCTTTGCAGAACGAATTGGCAGGTGCTGAAAGAAGAGTACGAACCTTGCAGGAACAGCTCGCAGCGATTACAACTAATGAACAGGTCGGCACATTTATACTATATTTATACGCTTTAATGATACGTGCTTCTTTGTGTTTTAGATATTTTTCATTATTAGATTTATTACTTAAATACGCCTTTATATTGAAAATCATTTAGTACGTCTAAATATAAAAATGCAGGAAAACTATGTAACTTAATCCAGAATATCTCTATTCTAAATATCTTTATTTGATACAATGCAAACCAATAAAAATTTTCAGCGTTTATATTAATTTAATATAGAGCAGTCAATATTTTTTATAAGCCAATTTTTATTAACTTTTTCAAGATTTCCTAAATGATCCACTCTGAACCTAATGAGTATTCTGAACAAAAATATCCTATATCATTTTGCAAATAATATGTAAATTATTGAATTATTAATTAAAGAAACCTCTATACATGATCATTTTCATTTATTAATAACTCGAAATTTTGCATGATTGTTTGCAAAATAGATTGTTTGCAAAATAGAGGACTTTTCTACTCAGTTTAACCTATTCCATCTGCACACAAGCAGTGCACCATGAATTATCGGACACCTTATATATAGGATTGTATAACGAAAATACCAAGTAAAAAATTCTCCACAATTTTTCATTTGACTGCGTCACGCGTTTCAAGAATCGAACTTGGAGCTTCCTACTGCTTGCGGATTGGGCGCTGTGCCAATTCGGTCACTGAAGTTTTGACAGTATCTACTGCAATATAAATGTTTATAAATATTAGGAGAGGAAAGCAGTATATTATGGCCCTTGTAGATATAATAGCTCTTCTTTATATCTCCGTTAATTTGCATACTACGAACCGAGATTAGTTTGGGACATTCTGTATATATAATAAATAAATATATATCATATATAAATATATAAATATATACGCGCGAGCGCGCGCATACATATATACGTATATACATATATACATACATACATACGTATATACATATATACAGGGTGAGGAAAAAGTATGGAGACCTTAAAAATCTCGAAAAATATAACTTTTACAGAAAAATGTTTCAGATAAAAGTTGTAGGGTTTAAAGAGATCTATTTACTTATCGATTTGACCTTGGATGGCTTCGCCGGCCGAAGTCAAGACAAGGTCAAGTTGAATTTTTTTAACGGAATCGCCTATTTTTTATTATATTCTTATAGGCCTTGTCGAGATGTTTTCAGAACACTACAATAAAGCTTCTTTTGATTAAGAATTTCCTGAAATATTTAAAAATTTGTCATGATACTTTTTACATAGTCTGTTATGACTCCAGTCTAAACCCATCTCGCGATGCAAAAGTGATGTGAAAAAAAAAAAACTCTAAATCCATCTCGCAATATAAAAGTAATACGAAGAAGAAAATTCTAAACTCATTTCGCGATATAAAAGTGACATGAAAAGGAAGACTCTAAACCTATTTTGTGATATAATGCGAAAAATGATGTGAGGATAAAAACTTTAAACTCATCTCGCGATGTAAAAGTGTTTGGGAAGAAATAAAATAGATATTTCTATTAAAAATTACGTGGGCAGAACTAGTTGAAAATTTGTCGAAATGTGCAGTTTCTACCGAGCTTTGATTTATAGAGTTGATTTATATAAATATGCTTTATTTTTTAAGTATTTCCATAACAAATTTTATAAAGATGTTAGAAAAGATCTAGGTGGCTGTTTTTGTATTCTTGTGTTCTTTATACGATTACTAATACCACATCCATCTGTTTGAGAAAGATGTTTAACTTAAAAAATGAATACATAATTTTTATATTCAAAAATAAATACATAAAATAGTTAACCAACTTATCCTGTACCACAAGATAAAGTTATAATATTGTTTCATTCTAGGAAACATATCATATTTGAAATATTATGTGCACAAATAATTTTCGGCCTTTTTAAATGAAAAATAACGTTTATTTATATAAATTCAGAATATACTTTAATCAACAAAGTAATCTCCAGTAGCATCTACATATTTTTGCCATCTTTCGGGTAGGTGGCGAATCCCCTCTCGGTAAAAGGAAAAGCCAGTTTAAAGTCAATAAAGTCGGTAATGCATTTTTCACCTCTCCGAACGTTTTGAAGTGGAAATCTGTTAAATAGTGTTGGAGGGTGCGGAACAAGTGAAAATCTGACGGGGCAGGATCTGGTGAATACCCCGGATGTAGCAAAATTTTCCAGCTCAACAAATCAAGCGTGTTGCTTTTACTGTTTGTGACCTCGCGTTATTGTGCGATAGAATGACCGGCTCAGGCCGATTTTTACACATGCTAGAAGACACAGCACCTTTCCCTAATGCCTCACAAATCATTTTCTTTGCCTTGGACGTGGTTTTTTTTTTTTTTTTTTTTTTTTTTTTTTTTTTTTTTTTTTTTTTTTTTTTTTTTTTTTTTTTTTTTTTTTTTTTTTTTTTTTTTTTTTTTTTTTTTTTTTTTTTTTTTTTTTTTTTTTTTTTTTTTTTTTTTTTTTTTTTTTTTTTTTTTTTTTTTTTTTTTTTTTTTTTTTTTTTTTTTTTTTTTTTTTTTTTTTTTTTTTTTTTTTTTTTTTTTTTTTTTTTTTTTTTTTTTTTTTTTTTTTTTTTTTTTTTTTTTTTTTTTTTTTTTTTTTTTTTTTTTTTTTTTTTTTTTTTTTTTTTTTTTTTTTTTTTTTTTTTTTTTTTTTTTTTTTTTTTTTTTTTTTTTTTTTTTTTTTTTTTTTTTTTTTTTTTTTTTTTTTTTTTTTTTTTTTTTTTTTTTTTTTTTTTTTTTTTTTTTTTTTTTTTTTTTTTTTTTTTTTTTTTTTTTTTTTTTTTTTTTTTTTTTTTTTTTTTTTTTTTTTTTTTTTTTTTTTTTTTTTTTTTTTTTTTTTTTTTTTTTTTTTTTTTTTTTTTTTTTTTTTTTTTTTTTTTTTTTTTTTTTTTTTTTTTTTTTTTTTTTTTTTTTTTTTTTTTTTTTTTTTTTTTTTTTTTTTTTTTTTTTTTTTTTTTTTTTTTTTTTTTTTTTTTTTTTTTTTTTTGCGAAGAGCAAACAGTGCCTAATGTGTTGCTTGTCAAACGTCATCGTGCTTACTGTGTTCACGGTGAATTGTTTGAAGTTATGTCAGCTATATGTTCCGGTTTTATGATTTATTGTGTCGGTACTATAGCCCTAAGTTGGCGGCAAAAACTTGCCGTTTAAATATGTGTTATAATTGATTTAATACGTTGAGTGCCACGTCAGTCACCGGTGACTGACAGTATAAAGTACGATATAAAACTAAAAAAATTACATAGTTTAATAAATAATTTCAGGATCGTATAATTAATATACTTAAATATTTCTTATCAAAAAATTTTAATTTTTTGGTCTGAACGAGATTTCCTCCGAAATGCGCGTGGCACTCAACGTGTTAATATTAGGGCCGAGAATTAATTTGTACGCTTAATATTTATTTCTAAAATAGGAATTGAAATAATTTGCTTCTTATAATATGTTCAAATATTTAATTTGACTCTCAGTTAATGCCGCGTCCTTCATGGATTTGTCTTATCGTTTCAGGTCATTTGTCTCCTTAAAGAACTGATATTTCTAACTGAAATATTCACGGAATGTCGTAAATAAGAGAAAAACAAAAATGAAAGACGCGGCACTAATTCCGAATCTAAATTAAACCTTTTTTTCATACCACGGAAGTTTAAAATATCAATACAAAAATTTCAAAAATATTCAAGATGATTGAGTTACATAGTTCACCATATATTCCGTATCATTGCAGCAAAGCTTTAAAAAAGTGAATTTAACCTAGGAATCTAATTTTATCATTAGCACAAATGGGTATATATATTGATCAGTTTATCGCGAGTTCATCAGAGCTTCTACTAACTTTTCGGCAACCTATCGTTGTGTCTTACAGCTTTGTTCTTCAGTAACAGCAACCTTTTGTTGTATCTTACAGCTTTGCTCATTGGTAACAAACACCTCGTGCTCCCCGAGCTATTATCCACCCTCGAATCCAAATGACGGCAGTGGAACAGACCTGCCACCCCCATTACCGTCGCGTAAATCCTTATCCATGCAAAGTCTCTCTCCACCGCCTTTACCTCCCAGACCTCCACCCATCACAAACATGCACAACACAGCCCAGCTGGAGCTGGATCGACATCTGCTGACTCATTTAACGCCTTCAATCGTCAGTCAGGGTATTCCTAACTCTGTAAGTAGCCTAATCGCCAATACTGTCACATTGATATTTGTTTTATGTATCCAGCTAGTCGTTAAATGTGCATATATTATTAGGATTAGGAAGCAACGCGTTACTTGTAACACTATTACCGTTAGTGTCGGCCCATAACAGGTATTTTAAGCCTTAAAGTTTAAGAAATTGACTAATCACAGTTAATTATTCTCTTTATATTCGATTGTGATTGGTCAATTTCTTAAAGCTTAAAATACTTATTGTGGACCGATACTTATGTTTTCTAAATAACAGTAACGACGTTCATTTCCCTTTTTTCCTTTTTTCATTAATACTGGGAACACAATTACGTCTTTTGAATAGAAATATAATAGTAATTTATAAGATATATAATTGCCGTGTTATAACTTACAAATAAGTAAATAAATGAATAAATAAATAAATAAAAAAAATATATAATTATAACTAATTATAAATATAACATAAATCTACATTATACGTAATTCGGTAAGAATAATAACCGTTATTTTCGCTATTTATATCGCTATTTTGTATATATTTTGAACTCGCATGTAACGATTTGTCTCGAACTAGATTTAACGTGCCAAGCCTAAGAACTCTCTGCTTAGTCTACGTAATAGAAGTATCCAGACAAAATTTATATATCAGATATCACGAAATTAATGTATTAATATGTTATAATAGTAATTGTTTTCAAAGTTTATATCAGATGCAATTTTCGGCTCGTTTTCAAAAGTCGATGTTCATTATCTGCTACGCTTGACGTCAGGAATGGCTCTATTATGAATAAAAGCAAATAGTTGAATCTTGTGCGACATCAAAAATATATGCGGAATGATATGTATTATATCATGTTTACATGTACAGGTTTTTCGCACAATTGTATCTTTGCTATATGTCTTTGATATAGCAGAGTATCTGATCTCATTGCATTCATGGTTCAGCCGCTCTTGACGCAAAGTGTTGCGAACCTTAGTTTCGCGCCTGGTTGTTTCGTCGCGGACGGCAAAGAAGGGATAATGGGCATTGATACTGAAATCGGATGATTGAAAGTTACATCTGATGAGCACTGTGTTATAACACCAATATTTCTGAATTCAATAGTGTTTAAGAAATTGTCATTTTATGTTACTAGAAGTATGATTAAATTTTCGCTTTTTTCGTTTTTTCATCAAAATTTTTTGATTAGTGCCAAAGAAACAACACGATTATTTTAATGAAAATATTTGCTGTTTGCATCTACTTCCTTTTGCTATCTTTCAGGCAGCATATAGATGCTGCGACGAGAGAATGTCTCGTTTTTTACGCGATGAAATGACTGATCCATTTTCTAGCATCTATTTCATTCCGAAAGTGTAAAAGAGGCTGTACTATACAAACTGGAATAAGTGGCAGTCAGACAGCGTGATGTTTGCAGAATACGTGAAGAATTTCCCTTTCGAGATCATACAGCATTTGTTTGATACACCATGAGTAATATGGGACTACGTGTTTTCGTGGAGCATATCAGCTTTACGTTGTTTTGAGGCACATGCCGGCCATTTCCCTTGAAGTTATCTGGTTCAAACAGCTTAATTTGACATTGTGCCGCTATAACCCACTGTGACCGTTTAATGTGTTGGAAGAATCTCATAATATACTTCATGCACTCCATGTTCATCCCACCAGATATAGAAGAGTAGCTTCTTGCCATGAATGTTACATTTTTGTCCAAATCGTCGGTTCTCCAGGATCTACCCATGATTTTTTGCGCTTAGGGTTATTATAATAAATCCACTTTTTGCCGCCTGTCACAATTTGCCACAAGAAATTCCTTTTATTGTCTTGTCAACAGTGCAAGACAAATGTCGAAGCGCTATGCATAATTCTCCTCGGCCAACTGATACGGCACCCATTTTCCTTCTAGATTTTTCCCGTCGCATGTAATCGCTGGAAACGGCAGCTTGAGTCACTCCAAGTTGTTCCGCAAGCTATTTTTGCGTCTGTGCTGAGTTTTCATTCAGAAATGTTTGCCTCTAGTCTTCGATCATTTCCGGTCATTCAGAACGCGGTCCACTCACTTCGAAATCTTTATTTTTAAATTTTGCAAACCAATCCCGGTACGTTCTTCCTGCTACATTGTCGTTGTACGTCTCACAAATAATGTTGGTTACTTTAGCAACAGTTTTATCGCGATGAAAATAGTAAAGCCATCATAGCTTTAAGATGTACTTTTTTGGTGTTCATTTTTTATTAAACTGAAAGTATGGTTAATTATTGAGTAGCGAACTGTCATGTTATTGGAACGCATGTTAACCAATCTTACTAACAAAACAATAGTTAATCTAAAAAGTCTCAATACGCCGTTGTCAACACTATCTAAAGTCAATGGCGGGAACTTAGTTATACACCAAATAATTAGTTAAATGTATAAGATACACAAATATTATATATATATATATATATATATATATATATNGGTAAGAAACTTCTGGACGGGGGCCAATTTCAGCAACAGCTTGATTGTAGTCATTAGAATTGGAAGTGTATTGACTCGAATGGCTACGACTACACGACTCTCTGACCGCATTGTAGACGAACGTTTAAGATTTGACTCGTTAAATTCAGTTCAAGATAAATCGTTACATATGAATGTACAGAAAAAAACGGTTTAGATAAACTGATGTTAGGAGCGTAGTCGATGGTCCAATGAGAGAATTTACTTTGGACTAATTTCTTCTTTCATTGGATTATTGTATGCATTCTGAACTTAACTATGTCTAAACCATTTGTTTGTCCGAAATATTCCCCACTATATATGTAGATGTTCGTCGCTATAATTTTTATGTATGTGGAGAGTGTGCTAGCTGTTGCCAGATGTTATAATAGAAATGAAGCAATGGTTCGCAGGAAAAAAAAGTCATCAAACATTGATGTAAAACAATGCTGCGAAATATTTGTATTTTCAAGGCTATTTTAGACTTGTGAGGCACTCTCTAATTGCTCAGAAAATTTCACCAAGAATCTAGTGTGTTTTATCGTTATAATTACAATAATATAAATGTGTTGTAGTATATAGAAATGATAAGTATAAAGAACTTGTTTCAATAAAAACCTTTATTGGTCTTATGAAGTTTACGGTTCTATAAGGCTAATAAGCACAGCGGCTATTAATCGAGTAGGACTCGACGGGTGAGCGGAGAAAGCAAGGGGAAGAAAGTAGGTATAGCCGACGAAAATCTTTAAAAGATCAAATATTTTTAACAAGAGGAATTTATGAGATGATTCACCAATTTCAATAATATTGTTTATATGGATAAGCCTTGAATAAGTCCATTGATAAACTTCTATTGAACAAAGGTAGGGAGCGCAATTCACGAAAATTTTTTAGGAAATTGAAGTTAAAAAATCGCGAGTAACGTATGAATGAGTTTAGCGGAACGCCTCACGAGAGATCGCGTGATAGCGTTTCTGACTCACAAATGCAAGGTCGCTGATTCGAGTCTCGATGGATTTTTCTTTTTTAAATCAAAATACAATTTTTACATAAGATAATTGTAAATCATATGGGTTTATATATTTTATCTATTTATTTTCTATGGAAATATGCATTTCCCCCTTTTTCCCTCTGCCTTGAAAATTCTTTTTCGGAATTGTTATCTATTAAAAATAAAAAATAATTATTTAAAGATTTTTATATTTGGAAGTGTAAGAATATTATGAATAATTTGGCTTGTGAAGCAGTTTAAAATAATATAATGTGTTACACGTCTCCTTATAATGTTTCTAATTTTATTTGTAATAGACGGCAATTCCGAAAACAAATTTTCGAGGCAGAGGGAAATAAGAGAAAATGTATATTTTTAATACAAAATAAATAGACAAAATATATAAATCCACCTGATTTACAATTATTTTACATCAAAATTGTATGTTTCTGATTTGAAAAAGAAAAGTTAACTTTTCGAGACAGCTCTTCGAATCAGCGATCTCGTATTTATGAGTCAGCCACAGAGCCACGCGGTTTTTAATGAAGCGTTCCACTAAATTTACTTATTCAAACGTTACTCGCGATTTTTTAACTTGCATTTTGTTGAAAATGTTTGGGAATTGCACTTTCTCTCTTTGCTCAATAAGGTTCTTGCCAAGGTCTATCCGCCACAGATATTAATGAAATCGGTAAGTATTATCCCATGACTGCCCCTTGTAAGTACTGATGAAAATCAACGAAAACGGTAATAAATTACTCTTCAAAACGGGGAATTATAACGATAAAAAGTTACGCTACAAATATCGTAACTTTCAGATCTCATAACTCGGAAAGTACTTAATGAAAATTAATTTTATTGTATGTTGTGTTTTGTAAAGTATTTTGAAAAACCTTCGAAGTCAGCTACAAAAATACGCAGTCAAAAATAGGAGTTTTTATTAAAAAATTTCAAAGTAATTTTTATATAACTTTAACAATACCGTCCAAGGTCACACTAATATTGCTGCTGTGTAATGCGTTACTTAAAACACTACAACTTTTATATGGAACATATTCTCCGAAAATGCTTTCTTTTCAAGATAACTTCATTTTAAAATCAATTACGTATTTAATTTTAGCATTATAAGAAGTAACGAATTGTTACTTTCTTAGTAATGGTAACGAGTTATTTTCTAAAATTAGTAACGAGTGATAGTAAAGTGTTATCTTTTATGAAAAGTAAAGGTAGCAGTAACGTGTTACTTTTTTGAAATAACGTTCCTAACTCGGGCTAATAATTTACAATCAATTGAATAAACAGTTACAATCTTTATAATCTTTTATAATCTTTGCAATTGAAGTTAATCAATAAATCAATAAATATATAATGATACTTAAACGTTGTACGATAAAAAGTTAATTATAAATTACTTTTCAGTTTTCTCAGGATGTCAATTTAAGCGCTTCGAATGTGCTTGCCAAACATCAACGGACAAAATCGAGTCCAGAACAATTAGGAACAGCAACGATGTCACCCTCGGAAGCCAGCAGACGTTTAATTGCTTCTGAATCAATGAATGATCTGTCACTTCCGAAACATGTAGGGCACAATGATATTGATATAAAGGAATTGCCGCATATCACGCCACCGGGTACACCGCCGCCGCCATATCCGGTCTCCACTTTAGGACACGATATCTTCTCATCCACGCTAAATGATGTACATATTCTATTATTTTTAACTCATTTATTATTCATATACATCCTATATTCAATATGTTTACAGTTCTATTTTTTTATGTTATGGGGAAATTCTTTTTCTACTGAATTTCAAGATTTTTTTAGTTTTATTTTTTATTCAGCAAAAATTCAACGTTATATTTTGCGTTCTGTACAGTCTTCCTTTGCTTAACGCCGGTAATTCTTTTCCCGAAAACAACGATTTTAAGGCTCGGCTATCTCCAGCAATTATAATTGGTAGTATGACGTCAAAAGAGAGAAATGACATGTACTTTGTGACATATAGATTTTATAAAATAAACAGTTCATAAAGTTTTTTAGTTAATGTATTAAATTTTTACCACTTAAAAAAAAATAAATGCACTTTAACAATTTTAAATTATGTCCACATTTATGTACATGCATTTGTTCATATAAGTTAATTTAATGATTAATTGATATGATTGATAATGGTTCATGGAACATATTATTTTTCTTTCTATATAATTTAATTGCTTACTTAATGTTTCCTTATTTAAGTCTCGGCTATCTCCGTCAGCTATAGTGGTATGGTTTTATGATGTCAAGTCAGAAAATGATAAATTTTCAGTAAATTTTTCACGATGTATAGATTCATTTTCAGTTTTTCCTGTGACATATAACAGTTTTGTAATACTGAAATCTGCGAGATATGCGGCAAACTGAGATGTTCGTTCGATATGTTATGTGGAATTGTAACATAATTCCTGAAATAATGGTATATTTTTCAGCCATTCTTAGGCGGTCATGACAGTTGAGAATAACTAAAAAATATATTATTACTTCAGGAATTATTTTGCGATTTTACGTGACATATCAGACAGACATCTTTGTTTTTTGCATATTTTGTAAGTTTCAGGATTGCGAGACCATTATGTGTTATAGAGGAAAAAATAAATCTATATGTCGCAAGAAATTTACTGCATATCATTTGTTGGCGTCATACAGTTACTACGGCTGACAGAAATAGCCGAATCTTAAATAACAAAACATTAAGTGACCAATCAATATTATACATGGTCTATCTAAGAAGTCTCGAGACTGACTTCGTTAAAAATTGAAAAATAGATTCAAGATATATAAATTTTATTAACTATAATGTTCAATATAGCCCCCCCCCCCCCCTTNTGGGAGCTTCTTTTTAAGTAATCTTCCTTTGGAATGACCTTCAATTTCCTCTGGATATCTAGAATATCATCAAACCGCTCTTTCTCTTAATTTGCATCTTTAATGAAGAACGATTCATAGTGAGGAAGAAAGCGAACTCGTTCGATGTTCGTATCGATGATTCTTATAAAGAGACGGCTCGATCTTGGGTCATCTTCCAACGATTTCCTACTTTTACGGAAGTCTTTAAATTATTCAAAAATGGACATGATAGACAGTCTGTATGCCCTTTTCATCCAATTATAGATCTCTGTTGACGTTTTTGAATTTTAAAACAAAATTTGAAAGCAGCGCGTTCTGTTCCATTATAATAATTGAATGACGAACACAATTTTATAAAAAAATATGCGGCTACCATTCTAAATGTACTGCCGATAACGTCGTGAAACAAATCTTATAGATAGTTGAGTGTTAGTACAAAAAAATTCTACAGGAGAGATACCGTTATTTGTTCGTTCAAGAAAAAATCAGTCTCGCAATTTTTTAGATAGATCGTACATAGAAAAAAATAATACGTTCCATGAACTATTATTAATCACAGTAATTAATTATTAAATTAACTCGCTACATGAAGAAATGCATATACGTAAATATGAACATAATTTTAAATTGTTAAAGTATATTTATTTAAAAGAAAATGTAAAAATTCAGGTAAATAAAAGTAAAAAAGACAAAAAAGATAAAAATTCAATACAATAACTAAAAAAAACTTTGTATTAACTGTTTTTATTAACTGTTTATTTTATAAAATCCCTCAAAATGAAAGGCAAATGGATCNAAAGGCAAATGGATCATGACACAATTATATACAGAACATATAAAATAGAACCCTGCTTCATTTTACATCTTTAAAATATAAAATTTCTTGATATAGAAACACATTAGATATCAATTAATTCCTGAATATCAAATTGTATCATATTTCTATTCCGTTCGTTGATGATGCTTACCATTGTATTTGCATAAAACCATAAACTTTTTTAAACTTGCAGTATCCAGAATTTGTCTTTCTTTTTCACTTTGTTTTCATCATCATCATCATCTGGCAATAGCAGCGCCAATTTTTTTTCTGGGAATGTGATTCAGAAATATAAGAGTATTATTCATAAAAATGATTGTTAAAAACCAAACACATAAATCCAAAAACATTAATCGAGCAGACATTAAGCAGACAAAGACTGTACTTACTTTTTTATAAAGCACTCCTTTTCCAGTTCTATCATCCATGATAAATTACATTTTGTATTTCATGTATTTTGTAAAAAAGTACAAAAATATAAAATATACAGGTTGAGTCAAGACGGATGATATAACTGGACAGGAAATCAAGGACGAAAACAATCGGGATTAGTTACATATAACGAAATTCGTTAAATCGGGTGTTAGACAAGTGCACCGGAAAATTTTCAAATTCGATTATCTCGGAAACGAAAACAATAATATCCTATATTTTCAACTTATTTTTGCATATAGAATAATCTCTTGTCTAATTGTACCACCCGTCTAGGCCCACTTAATAGATCATACAACATATCTGCCAATGATATCACGTAGATTTCACATGTTCAGACATGTAAATATGTATAAAAATGCACGTTATTAACTATCTCACCTAAAATTAAAATTTTCATACATCAATTGATATTGATTTTTATATCCCAGCTGATTATGTCAAAACATTATATATATTATAACAATCAGTTAATATTGAAAAATTGATTACTAATGACAAATTTTAACTATAATTTATATTATTTAATTTCTTGCTTTCGTGCAAATTTTAAATTATTAATTATAACAGATAAAATTACCGTTAGTAAAACTTATCAATTTCAGCTAAGCTAAAAATCAGAGCACGCGAAATTTATACAATATCATTGATAAATGTTAGTTATTTATTAGAAATGCTTCTTTTCGTTATCACAGACCCTTGGCAGTGATACCATTCCCGGATTACCAGCGTTCCAACAACCAATTATGTCAATGGAAGAAGACGACGTTAGCGACCAAGAAATTGTAGGTTATCGTTTAAAAATTGTTATCTGTTAAACTTTTTTCGAAATCTGGATATATTACGATTTAAATATTATTAATATTTCAGGGTCAGTTGGAAGATCACGGCCCGTTTCAATCTTTATCTAGGCTGTGGGGGCATCATGCACATCTTGCTGTATTTATTAATTATGTTCTATCTAACAGTGATCCTTCTAGCCTGGTATGTATATAATTATTATTGGTCTTTTATCATTTCAGATTAACACTTTAAAATATGACAAAATACAATTAAGAATAATAATTAAGAGTGAGAAAATTATATCTTCAAACAATTTTATTAGTTTTTTCTGCATTCATTGAAAACAATAATTTGTTATTATTACTGTTATTATTCATTTTAGAAAATAATTATTGTTAAGGCTCTGGAGTTTATTGTGACTATTCTTATTTAACCTTTAGAGGGCTGGAAAGCCAATATATTGGCGCTACCCATGATCGATACTTAGTGTATAGTCAATCCATGATATAAGATACCTTTTTTACCACTTTACTAAGGTGGATATGCCCTCTCATATCCCGGCCCTCTAAAGATTAATAACGTCAGATGCGAGAAAACGCATGCCAAGATAATTTTGCGTTATACTTTCATAAAAAGATATATCTACAAAATGACATATGTGATCGATTAGCAAACTTGTAAAATTGAACGAACACGTTTCTTTTACTCGAATAATCAATAAGTAGTCATAAAATTAATATTGACAAAATCAAGAAAAGAGATTAGAAGACAAGATTCCATATCAATTTTGTGACTATTTATATTAACAAGAGAAAAATGTTTGTCCAATTTTACAAGTATGTTGAGTAGATCACAAATATAATTTTGTGCATATATCTTTTTATTTGAAAATATCTGGCATTTTTTTGCTTGTGATGTCATTAAACAAAGATAGTCAAAGCGACTACTCAGGAACCTTAAAGTGGACCTGTACTCTGAGCAAACGAAACGCGAACGTGTAATATATTAACATACATCTTGCGCCCATCAAACTTTCTTTAGTAAATCAACTTATCGGTGCATGGGTCCGCAAATTGAACGTTTTGTTTAAATTCATTACAGCGTATGCATCTTCCAAATCATAACAGCGAAATTTCGCGCATTGTTTGTTTGTTTATTCGATTGTTCAGTATACAGGGTGTCTGAAAACGTACCAGAAATATGTCAAGGATCAATTTGGGAATATATTTAGAATCAAAAAGTTTATATAAATATATGTCCTAAACTTAATTATTGCCAAATTATTGTTAAATACAAAATAATACAACCTGGAAGAAACCGGACTTTGATATCTCATTTAATTCTGGAGGTATTCAAGTGCATTAAAATAGGACATTCTGTATAAAAACACAAAATACTTCTATTAATTTAGTTTAATTTTCCAGTTATTTTATTTGGTAACGGATTTGTACAAGGAGGGAAATGCCAAAGAAATGAAAAAATGGGCATATGAAATACATTCTAGTTTTTTAGTACCTGGTGCGGTAAGTAATAAAATAATGTAAGATAAAAATATTCTATACAAATAACCGTCAGAACTCGTTCAATGACACAATCAAAATATTATTAGTGATTACATGAACTTTAAAAAGTCTCCATTTTAAAACTTTAAACATTGTATCTCTTTAATCTCTAAAATAATTCTCAAATATAAAGCTTTATATACTTCAATCCTAATGTAAATGTATAAGTTACTTAATGTAAATAAAATAGTTACTTTTTGTTTAGCCATTACGTCTACATAATGTAGATGAAAATGTCGCGAATGAAATAGACGATGTCCTTTTCAAGGAGTCTGATAAAGAAGAGATTCTTAGAAAGGTACGTGTTACTTTCTGTTTTTAACTTGATTAAATGTTTTAAACATGTAATGCATTTTATTATTTTGCATCACATACTATAAATTTTCTTAGTTTTATGCTATCATATAAAATCTATAATCTTTAAAAAATTTGGAATTATAAATTATAATTATAAAGAAATGATATTAACTGTATCAAAATTTGTAATATGTTTTGATTATTTTTGAACAGATTTTTTGGAAAGCACGTACTAGGGCGAAGGAAGAATTGAATGAACAGTTGATTCATTTCCAACAGAAAAGGACCGCAGGATTAGCTACAATTTTTGGCCCGACAGACAACTCGCTCGATGAAAGTATATCTGATAAAGCACGTGAAACAAAGATCATTGAAACGTATCTTTTGCCGAAAATGGAACCTTACCTGTAAGATTATGTTTTGCACAAAATTATCACGATTTTTGTTTTACAACATACGTTCGAATACATCTGTCAAAATTAATGACATTCACAACATTTAACACATTTACTATCCATTAATAAGTTCTGTGATAGATAATATGTCACTTTTGTCGTGGGCCAGGATTAATGATTCGATTCGAAAATTAATGAATCGTATATGGATCAAGATATTCTTGATGATGTAATCTATACATTATAAATTTTTATACAATTATTCGCATACGTATCTTTCAGTTTTATAATTAGACATTTTTCGCATACATATCTTTCAGTTTTATAATTAGACATTTTTGGCAGTGTATGAAATGCGATTTTAATTCTGTTTTAATCTAATTTATGTATATTTAAAACGTTATGAATATTTTTCTAACAAATCACGAAATAATTGGAAAATTAAAAACTCTAAAAGATTTTTTAAACTAAATAATATAATTATGTTATATACTGAAAAGTTAATTTTGTTTTAAACTGGACAGTGAACATATTAATTTTTACGTATTACTATACAATATTATTAATTGTCATAATTAATAAATGATTTATTAAACCTTCTTATAGCAGTGATTGGGTCGAATAAACGTTTCAACGTTGAAACAATCAACGTTTAACTGTTTCGTATCCAATTGTTTGATAAACATATACTCAACTACTATAAATATAGAATAATGTATAGAAATATAGAAATAGATATAGATATAGAAAACATCAGAAACATAATTCTTTCTTTATGGATTTTTAAATATTATGTAAGTGTTTAATTTACATTTCCATGTGGTAGTGTCAAAGCTATATATCATAAATTGTATTTATAAATATTTAGCGTACAATCGAGCTTCTTCGTGTTATATTAACTATTGTTTTTCTATTATTACGGACCAACTATTTTATCTCAATATTATTTACGATACTTAGTAAACGTATTACTAATGGTTAATCTAAGTTAAAAAGATATATTATTATATTGAACAGTAATGTGTGATGTATATATAAATGTACAATTATAAATTTTCAGAGAAGATATAGAGAAGGAACATGTAGATCTGCGTTTGTTCACAACGGCAGCCGGTCTAGCTACAATTTTGATAAAGATCTTTCAATTACGTCCGGTTTGGGCCGATCGAGTGCCCACTTTCGTTGCAAAAGATAAATCCAATATCAAGGCACGGTTGCTTACTGGTAAAACACGTAAGATGACTATCAGAGGACACCATTTTGTGGCACATCAGTACTTCACAATAACTTATTGCAATCACTGTCAGCTTATCATTGGTGGCATCGGTCCTCAGGGATACCTGTGTAGTGGTATGTAAAATATATAAGAATGTTCTTACTCAGTATTTTCCTTAGAAAAATGCATATTCTTTGAAAACAAATTAGCATTATTCATACAAGTTTATTCGAAAACATGATTTTTTAAAATGTAATCTACGCTAGTAGATTAACATCATAAATTTTTATACAATTATTCTCATACATATCTTTTAACAGAAAGCTTCTAATGAACAAAGATTTGTAAATTTTTTATTTTTAAGAAACTTTAATTGATTTCTTTTCGTGGGTGCACTTAAAATCTATAATTGTAAAAAATAGCGTAATAAATAGCTAGTAAGCCGCATAGATAGTTGCAAGTAGAAATATTAGATCGTTAAATATTAAATGTCCGATTTCGAATCAAAAGTTTGGTTCATTATATCTCAAACAAAAAGCAGTACAATTAATCAAAGTATACACCTAAACTATTAACACAGTTTTGCCATCTTAACGATGATTTGTTTATGTCAGACAGCGAAGAAGCCTGTAGAATGAATGACAATGAAATCGCAAAAGGCATTTCCTACAGCTTGTTGAGAATTAAATATTTTTTCTTGCAAGAAGTGATCCATAGGTATAGAGTAAGCTTTAACCCGTAAGAAATTGACCAATTACAGTCGCATGTAAGAAGAATAATCCATTGTAATTGGTCAATTTCTTATGGCTTAAGGCTTACTGCACCTATCATAGACATAGTTTTAATGTTTCTGATAGGAATATTTTGCTGGAATATTCTCTTAATTGACCCCATTTCATCAATATACGTAGTTTTCAATTTAATTTAGTAAATTTCATGATATCTATATTTCAAAAATTTTTATTATTTTTCAGAATTATACTTTAATTTTCATTATATTTCACAACATTACAATGAATTTCATGAAGGAAATTATGATTTATTTTGAAATATCATTCATTATAATATATTTCAGTAACTTTTTAGTAATTTATTATTTAATAATTTATTTCAGTAATTTTTCAGTAACTTTTATCTCACTGTTCATGAAGTTCATAGTATACCAGTACTCAGATATAAGGAAAGTTAAAATATACTGTCAAAATCTACTGAATTTAACTGAAAATTGTGTACATTGACGGAATGATAATGAAGTGAGGTCAATTGAGAAAGAATTTCAATACAATTTTTAACATAAGATTTCTATCAGGTATACCACTGAAAATATCACACTCAGCTTTACAAATCTTTTTAACTCCTGAAAAATTTTTTTATTTTTAATCACGTATAGCTTATTAAAAATAAAAAAAGTCATCATAAAAAACTTATTAGAATAAGAAAGTCTTGGTATGCAATTTGATATTAATATATCGCAATGTGATAGCTTGTCAAAACAGGACTATATTATTTTGCTAATTAATTGACAGATTGTTCTCTCAGCGTACATCGACAATGTGTCCGTGTAGTAGAAGAAAATTGCCCGGGCCCGTTGATGAAAAAGGAAAGAACCAATGATAGAATTAGTAAACTGATGGAACGTATTCGACCCGAGAGAAAACTTCCTTCATCCCATCATTATCATCATCATCATCATCATTCGCAGAACCATATATTTCATCGTAAGTCAAGATTTTAATATTTTATATATAAAATTTAATTCATTCTTGGCATTTATTATCTTTTATTAAACATTTATTATCTTTGATTAAACTTTTAGTATAATCTAATCTCAGTATAATACCAAGATAATTCTTTATATTTTCTAGTTATAAAAGAGATTCAAAGTGTGTCTCAAAAAAGATAAAATTATATAGACGTGTAAGGAAATATCTCAGTATGAAATATGGTTGGAATATAACGCAAAATTAACTGTTGTTAAATAACGTGTATAGATAAAAATGCAGTTTTAGAAAACAACTTTGTTATATAAGTGACATTTCGTTTTACACGACCACTTAATAGAAAGCTACTATGGATAAGCATGCACTGAGAAACCCATTTAGTTGAATCAACTAAATTCTTGTTTGACTATGGGCAAACAAATTTTTTGATTTTAATAACCAAAGTTTGGTTTTCTAATTGAAAGTTTAGTTCTCTGAAGTTTCAGAGGTTTCAAAGAACCAAATCTTTGATTCAGAGGATTAAACCTTGGTTTTTATGACGAAAAACTTGTTTGCCCATAGTCAGATAAGAATTTAGTTGATTCAACCAAATGGATTTCTCAGTGTAGTAATTTAAGAGTTAGTATATATTAGTAAATATTAAGCTGCTACTTTAAATTATAATCTTACAAAAGTTTTACTTTTCCGGTTTTATAGTGGAAAAAAATAAAAGAGGTGAAGAAGATTCTGGTGCATTGACAGATGGAGAAAGCGGTAAGTCTTATTTTTTTGACATAATTTTCTTTTTCTTTATTAATTAATTTTAATGAACGCCATAGTAATATCTTCATAGGAATTAAATGTTGTCTAAATTTTGTAAATCTCTTACCTAAGACAACTTTAGAATAAGTGAATATTATATAGAAATCCTACATATAAAGAGAAGCATCATTGAAAAAAATCAATTTGATTAGCTATATGAATCACATAACCCAGGCGTAGGATTACTTTTCCTAAATCATAAGAAAAGAATCTCTAAATACTTACTATATCTAGGATACATTCAGAATTTCCAATCACGTTATGAATTAAGTTTTAAACACACATCTATATACGATGTATATAAGTTGCTTTCCAGCAAGAAGCACAAAAAGATACGAGAAAGTTGTTTCGTTTCCTATATATGTTATCTGATAAGCTTAAGATAATACCAAGCCAATGAAATAACTTTATGTATCTCTATGTTTCCTTGCTGAAAAGCAACCATAATATTTTTCACTTTCGGTTGAGGTACTTCGGCTCGGGCGCATTGTATCTAAATACTTTTATATTATAACTATTGGTTTTGAGAAGAACCAGTAAGTTATATATTAAGTGTATAAATTAATTCGTGCCGTTTTTTCGGGCGCCCGGTATCCGAGAGGCATCGTTCAAGACACAGCTCAAATCTGAATTTAATTAAAATAAAAAATAAGATATTTTCCAATTTTGATGCTTAAATTTATTCAAATCAAGTAAACAATTTTTATATTTATATAAACGTTATTTCTTTAAATTAAGTAAAGCCTGTAACTTCGTCATTTTTTTGAATTTCGCAAAATTTTTTTAAGAACATATTCTTGAAAAGTAATTCTAACGTTTACAACAAGAAAACTTTTCGATAAGATTTTTCGAATCAATTTGTTGAGATTTCTGAAATAGACTATCCCTTTAATAACTGTGACGAATAGTATATTAAGGTAGAAATATTATTTTAGCAACTGACATACAAATTACAAATTAAACAATAGCATTCTTAAAAATTAAATAAATCTTTATACAAAATTGATATTTTACATTATGCCGAGTTTATTTTATTTATAATTAATAATTTTATTTAATGATTAATTATTATAATTTATAATTCCAGGAGAACAACGTTCAGGTAGCTTAACCGGAAATGTTCGCAACAGTTGCGAGAGAGCACGAATTTCCGGTTTAGGAGGAACAAGTGATCATGCTGAGAGCATAGACAATCCTTCTTCACGAGAAGATATTTCCGAGATGTATGTATCCAGATAATAAAACATTAATCTTTATCCATTATTATTGTTTTGTACACTTGCACGAGAATCACTTTTTAAGTTTATAGTTCCGGGAAAAAAGTTCGGATCTAATTATATATAATTATTTATAATTCTATAAATATAATTATATATAGATTTTGACTTGATCTAATCATATATAAAAGATAAAATTGTTTCCGATCATATCTAATAGATATCTAATAGATCATCTAATTATGGATCATCTAATTATAGATCATTATTATAATTATTATCATTATATATTATCCATAATTAAATACAATTATTCATAACCTATAATTTCATATGTGATTCATCTCTGCACTCGAATAGCTCAAAATTTACATAAAAATGAACGAAAAAAAATTCTTTGCCCGAAGAATTTTCTGAATTATTGAATTTTTATTGTCATCTTTCTTTTCTACATAATAGTGTTATAAACATGTCAATAAATTAATAATAAATATTTATTGTTTTATCCGATTTGCTTGCATCGTGAATATTAATTTACGCTTTATGAATTGCGATTACTTAGGGTCCAGCAAAATATTTCCAGTAAGCCAAAGACGTCAAACATCAACAGGTCTGAAAGTTACAAGGAACGGATACATCATAAGGTAATTATATATATATATATATATATATATATATATATGCACGTACACACGCGCGCATATACATAAACCATATATTTAAATATATTATTTACAAATATTTAATCATGTGACTGTATTAACCACTGATTTAGTTATTTCATATGAAGACTCGAATTTATTAGAAAAGGGAAATAAAATCAGATCTTAAATAAATTTCATTAAAGATCATGATTATAATAAAAAAACTTAAAATTAAAAAGAATGAAAAATAGATTATACGAACTTAAATGCAAGTTTTAATGCAATGTATTTATTTCAAATCGTTATTTGTAATATTTATAAAGGTAATCTTTATAGGTGACGTTGTCTGCTATGCCACGATCGTACTCTTCAAGTCCAAAGTCAAACTAATAAGATCACTAAATAGATCTTTCTAAACCCTACAACTTTTATCTGAAACAGTTTTCTATGAAACTTATATTTTTTGAGATATTTTGGGGTCCTAGTTTTTCCTCACCCTGTATAATTGCCTACAAATTACTTGCAATACAGAACATCCAATAAATTAATCTAAAAATTCTTTATTTCAATTATTAATTATTCAAAAATTACAGCTGTTATATTTTTATTAAGGAAAAATCGGCTCCAAATGGATTAACAGATCAGTGAAAAATATGTGATTTTGAAAATAATACGTGTTATATTAATTTATATTAATCAAATTCGCACATATAATGTCCAAATATGGCTTTGCGATATTATGAAAAAGTAAATATCATATTATTTAAGTAAATATCATATTTATTAAGTAATTTAAGTTAACTTGTGACTAAAATCACTTTTTTTTACAGCGGCAATTGAGGGAAAAAAGGAAGACCAGTGATCCGAATCTCTCTAAANAGAATCATATTAAGTTAACTTGTGAAAAAGTAAATATCAGTTAACTTATGAAAAAGTAAATATCATATTAAGAATCATATTAAGTTAACTTGTGAAAAAGTAAATATCAGTTAACTTATGAAAAAGTAAATATCATATTATTTAAGTAAATATCATATTTATTAAGTAATTTAAGTTAACTTGTGACTAAAATCACTTTTTTTTACAGCGGCAATTGAGGGAAAAAAGGAAGACCAGTGATCCGAATCTCTCTAAAACAAAGTAAGTTGTTTTTATACAATATTTTATATAATAAATGCTTCATTACTGATATTTATATAGGGTGTAAAGTTAAAAGTTTAAAGAATATTATTTCTAAAACTAATATCTTTATTAATTTAAGAAACTACCACAGTTTGTCTTCTCGGATTTTGCCAAATTTGAAATATGTTATAGTTCTATATCCCTACTAGTATATGGTAAAATCACTCAATGCAACTCTCAAGTATTTGCAAGAACATTGAGTTGGGGGCTTTTTGTACCTTATACAGAATATCCCAGCGCTCACGACATTAATTAATATGGCAAGGTTTGGGAACTCAAACAGAGATGAACATTCTAACGCAAAATATCGAATATCGAATATCAAGGCTATAACAGAAATAAGAAACGTTTTAAATGAACAAATTACAGAGTAGAATATTCGCGTGCTCAGGTACGCTACAACGTACAGTAGTATAGGTTTTTCCCGTTCATTTTAATTCCTTATAGCAATAAAAATATTTTGCGTTGAAAACTTTATGAGTGATCGAGCTGTACTTATATTAAGTTGTTCGAAAAGTTCGTTTCAAATTTTGCTCCACGTTTCGCGTTGCTACGGTAATCAGTGAGAGCAAGGGCGTTTCGGACGATTTTGTGTTTGTCAACAAACCTTACTGGATCTGTGAGCCCGCCAAGAGAACCTCGCAGGCCTTCCTAAGTGCAACCATTTCGGCAGAAGTTAAATAGAAAGATTGAGAATCAGAAAGTCCACCTTCGCTGTGTGATGTTGTGTGGCTTCACGGCTTTGCCTGATCCTAAATGAGATTCCTTTGTATATGCCTGTGAGATGCCTGTGTCATTCATCTACGACAGTTCGGAAATGGTGATTTCTACTTGGAAGATTAAGATCACTCTGGCCGGCTTCAGGAGGTTGATGAGACGCTTCTTAAGGACCTCGTCCATGAGTGACCGTTAAAAAACTCGCTGATACTTTGTACAAGTCCGTCTCCATCGTGAATGACCATTTGAAGAAGGTAGAATTCTCAACTCGACTGGATGGATGTCTGGGTGCCACACGTGAAATGGTGAATGGCAGCCAGTGAAACGTGTGAATACCTGCGATATGTTGCTTCAACGGCATCAAAAGGAATCTTTTTTTGGAAAAGATCATGACTAGTGATGAAAGTTGGATCTTATACAATAATTTTAACCGCAAGAAATCATGGGGAGCCAGCGGCACGTCTACGTAAACAGTGGCTAAGCCGGGACTTCATTCAGAAAAGATTCTTCTGAACATTTGAATTTGAAGGGCGTAGTGTATTTTGAGCTTCTTTAGCCGAAGAAGACTATGAACGAAGTCCAGCTTTCAGCTGGACGAACTGAAGGCTGCCATCGTACGGGAGCGTCCTGAACTAACCAATAGGTGTGGAGTTGTATTTCATCATAACGCCAAATCTCGCGTCGCGATGTCCTTTTTGTACGTTTTTTTTTTAACACAAATCGATTCCTCTGTTTATTATAAAAGCACTAGGGCGAAATCATCTAAGTACAAATATTTTTCGAGTTATTTTACTTTTATTTATGATATTTTTTAAACGAAGTATGAAATATTTCAAAATATTTATTTTTTGATAACATCACACTTTTAAAACTTAACACTTTTTCATATAATATTTATATAACAATATGAGATAAATTGATTACTGATATTAATCATTGCACGTTAGTACGATGCATTTACAAAATTCAATTAATTTTTGTCAGGCTTTCTCTATGCTTGTTTACAGCGATCGATTCTACTTGCTATTTTATATACAAAAGTATTAAGATGGTGATATCAGAAAAAGAATATTTTATGAGATATTTTATATCTTATACTGAAAGATATCTATATAAGATATATATATAAGAATGAAAAGTAAAATAACTCGAAAAGTATTCGTATTTAGATGACTTCTTATAATCACGCTTATTTATTAATGTGATTTTATTTATTAGACATTATTGTATATTGAAATAACTTCTACTATTGATGAAGAATATGCTCATACTATCATATAAATATAAAGCAATATATTTTATTCGCTAGACTATTACTGTATGTTAAATATGTAGTTATACAACTAGATTAACTCGATTTGCGTCTAGCTACAGTTGAAAAAGCAAATATTTGCTCACGGGATTTTGGCAGTTATTATCGTGTGCTATCTTTTTCGTACGCCTTGCTTTCCGTTGCTTTTCCATAATATCCACGTGCGAAGAGCGCAGACTCGGCTCATGCCTCGTTTCTTGTCGTGTAAAGGTGTATATACACGAGGGTTCTCGTTCGGAAGACCTTCAGTGTGACGTTAAACGTTCAATTTCGCGGATGGACTATTGCGTCGTCTTGAAATGAGACACAAAACACCTACGCTTTTGGGACGCTCTCAAAACAGCTGCTTTTTTCGTTACATTCGGACTGGTCGAAAACTTGATTACGTGCTCTCGCTCTCATTCCGATTCATTCGTATATTATAATATCGCTTTTAATCTCTTGTCTCAATTACTCCACTACGGTGAATTGTGATAAATACGACATCTAAATCTACGTGGATTTTAATTCCGCACCAGTGGCCCAGCTTAACCCTCTGACAAGTTCAACAACGGACAGTTCAATTCAATCTTCGACAAAATCGCATGTTTCAAACGAGATATCTGTGAATATGTGGATTATTAATAGGGTTTTGAAGCTATGCATAGCTTTCTGGAAGATTTCATAACAAGACTGATGATTAGATCTTCTGTTCTCAAGGTCTTTTGCAACTTTGATATTAAACATTCATTAAGTTTCAAATCTATTTTGAATGTGTTATGGAAATTTTAAACACAAAATGTTTAATTGCAAAAAGTTAGAATTTTGTAGTAAACAAAAGTAAAATGTTAAGTAAATGATTGACTAAACTTCTCCCTATTAGTTTTTGAAATTGTTCTTTTTAGTTGATTGTTAAGAAAAAAAAACGAATTTCAGTAATATGCCGCAATTATAATGTATTTTTCTGTATTTATTTAATTTTGAAAAAAATAGTTTTATATGCTGCAGCTAAAAGTTGATAAAAATATTTTATTTCACACATAATTTTCATAGTAAAAAAATTAGTGGGCAAAATATATGTTTACAGTATTTTCATATTAACAAAAATTAACATTACATCACAAACCATGATTTTCTGACAATTCAGTTAAAGTAAAATTATATAAACAATATACTATACGTACAATAGTATTCTTACAAAAAATTAGGGAAGTTTAGAAAAATATTAAAGAAAATTTTTTTATAATTAGAAATTGATTATTTTTCTGTATTATTTTGAATTATATTCTTGTGCGGGTTAAATTATTTGCAAACTCACTCAACAATTCTATTATTCCAAAAGCTTGTCTTGTCTCGCGATCAAGGCATATCATTAAAATTTTTACTATCCGAGATTAATAATATCTCGATTTGACAGTTTGAGATTTAGACGCAAATGAATGAACATATTTTTAATAGAATATCATAACTGAATTAACATTACAGATTTTTATTTTTATCTCAGGAAACCAATCAAGACAGAAAGAAATCCGCACCTATATATAATTACTAAATCTAAGAAATATACGATTATTGATTTTTGAATAGCACAATCAATGCGGAAAAACTTATTATATGCTGATAAATCGTTGAAAGTCGTAAGAACTGCAGAAAGAAAGTTGCGTGTGGTTATTCATATGATTGCTAAAAAAAAACGTAAAGTTATATACGTTCGACAGCATAACGGAAACAATAAATTTGTCAATATAGAGTCTGTTTTCGCGAACATCTTGAGATTATCTAATAGAAAACCGCGCAAGCGCCTTCGTAACAAAACTAAAAACATATATTTAGTCGTACAATTCACCATTCATGATTAGGAAACTCTGATCATCTCAAAACTATAGTATGAGAATGGTTTATATTTAAAACGATAGAAAAATAAATTAAACAGTAGCCAATTTGAACTTTTCAAAGACAATAATAAAGAGATAGAGAGAGAGAGAGAGAGAGAGAGAGAACATACGTGCATGCATAAATGTATATATAAAAGTTTTCTGTGAAAAAGCGAAGATAAAATATTATAATACAAAATAGCAATATTATAATACAAAAAAGCAAAAATATCCAAAAAGAAATAGAACAACCGGTAGTTGTTGCGGTCAATTTCGCGGATGGACTATTGCGTCGTCTTGATTCTGCGGTCAATCATTCTCGAATTGTTAGCAAAAGTGGAACAAAATAAAAAGGAATTTATTTTTAATCCTATTTTATAACTTTTTTTAGACGAAATTTAATTTAAATTTAAAATTAACATTAAAAATAATTAGAAACAAAACAAATCTTCACAAAATTAATATTTATATAAGAATCAGAAAAATTAGAATTATCTTAATTTATGTTGCTTGAAATAATTATCTTTGCTAAGTATTCTTTGAGGTTCAGGTGATAATATTTATTGAACATTAATTAATTTATAATATATTGAACATTTTCTAGTATTTTCAACAACTATAGGTTGGCACAGCTTTTATATCTTAATAAATCTTCTTAAATGTCTTTAAATTATTTTTAATCTATATCTTAAACATCTGATATAATAAATTATATGTCTATATTTATTTATATGCTGTTTTAATAAACATTAAATAGTATATGAAGTTAGTGAAATGTTATTGAATGTAAAGGATGTAGATGTATTTATCCTATTTTGTTAGTCACAATTAATCTTTAATTGTTAGTTAACAAGTATAGTATAAACATTAAATACAAAATATAAAAGTTATTGACACAAGCATATGTGCACGCACATGTATACACACACACACTCTCTCTCTCTCCTTCTCTCTTTCTTGTTCTATTCTTGTCTCACTCACGCGCGTGATATGTGCAAATGTACTAGTTATTATTGGACACAAATTATAAAAATTATTTATTTAATATATTGAAAATACGCGTATAGTCATAATTAATTAATGAAAAATGAATGTTAGAATGACGTTCACAATTAAGACGCCTAAAGTATTAAAAGCCTTCCTCTGTTTATATAGAATCGAAAAAACTTATAGTCAAGTTTGCAAGACTGTATGACATTCGAAACAAACCTATGACCTATGACGAAAATACGACACGTGTATAAACGAAGAATTTGAAAATCTAAGGTGACGTCGCGATTACTCGCTCGAGAAGCTTTTGCCAGAATGCTGTTCTATTTTACGCCTGTCTATTTTAAAGGATCGATAAGGGGTTGGTGGAAAGAAAGCTATCCGTTTTTATCGGATTCATCTAATACATGTGCACGCTGGTAAACGGAGTGATGTCAGAGCACGGATATGTCTTGGCTTTTATTTCGAAGCGATCGATACTTCCGAATCAATACCATTGTACCTATATCATATTTTTAGCATCCACGTGTGCGCATGCACACGTATATACATACTTGAGTGTATTTATAATTGTTACAATATCTTTCTGTTGATATAAGTTAATTATCAAATATTGTTAAAGTATGTCAAATATATAAAGAAATTTTATTATTATTCATATGTGTATAACAAAATATTTTTTATTTATTATTGTGTTATTTAGTATTTCTTAGAAAGATTTATTTCTAAAGAAAGTTTTAATAATTTATAAAGAAAATACAACTTGGATAATTTTGATTCAGCGATTTATTGTTTATTTTTAATCAATAGAGCAGATAAAGAAGGGAAAAAGGAACTTTATGTTACTTGCTGAAGAATAATATATTATGTTTATTATTGTGTTAATGACATTTTTAGTCTTTTTTTTAACAAAATATTTCTATGAAACTTGTGAAAGTAAAAAAAAATGTTTACTAATTTCACACGTACTCTCTGTTTCTTTCTGAGATCTTATACGTATAAGTATATTATTTCATACAATTTAGGTTAAATGCCAATGCACTGTTATACAGCTTTCACAGTATTGAATCGGAAATATTTAAAATGTTGACTATATCATATTATCTACTAGTTTACTATATTATTTTTATTATCTACTAATTTAATTACAATTGTTGTCCCGAGAAAATGATTATGGGGAGATCCTACTATAATTATGCAATTGTGTGTGATGCAGCGAGCGACGAGATCGGAATGGCAAATCAGAAAGCACTGAATGACAAATGGTGAATGGCAAATCAGAAAGCACTGAGTACAAGAGGCAAGTTGGCCTCGTCACTCTTCTTACTTGTTGGGCCGTTTTCCAGCATTCGCCTATCTCGCCTTTCATCACTTGTCGTATCACGCTCAATTATTTTCCTATCTTCTTTAATTAATAACTCAAACATTTATGTGGTTATTTGCAAAATGTTAATGAACTTTTCATATTGACTTAATCTATAAATATATGGCAGTTATCGTGCCTAGCGACAAACAACTTATATATGCAGGAAATATGTCGTTATATGAATAAGAAATAAACGACAAAATGAAATTATTTCCACGATGGTGCAAAATATTTCGTGGATAAATTAATAAGATGGAAATTTATTTGTGTAAAATAAGTATTAATTACTTTTAAAATGTAAACTTTATATAGTTGTCAGCATTATTAATTGGCCACATAGATGTATGAAATTTACTAAAATGAGTTGACACAAACTGTGAAGAAAAATTAAGAACATATGTGTTAGGTTTATATAGAAAAACATTTGAGTGTCAAGTAACGTCGTTCATAAAGTCATCAAAAGTCAGGAGACAACATGAAGTTGGAAACTCAAATGTGAACTAAATTGTAATAGCTTATAGAAGGGAACTCACTAAGTACAAACATAGAATATTAGGTAGATGATCAGCCATTCAAAAGTTATTAACGAAAAAAAATTCACCTTTCATATAGATCGGTGTAGCATAGCCGAAGTTTGAAGAGGTGCGTAGCAGTGTAGGTAAGACATTCGACTGCTGAGACATAAGTCTGGGTTTGATTTCTCGTATTTTTTTCCAACTGTATTTTTTTTCTTTTTTTTAATAAAATATTAACATTTTAATTATTTTGTAAGCGAAAAGAGGTGATAGAAGAACAAAATAAATGTTATCTATGCGGACACTGAAATCTTTTTTTATTAATAACTTTTAAATGATTAACCATCTACAACTAATATTCTACGTTTGTACTCAGGGAGTCCTTCTCACTTCTATAAACTATTCAGTTATAAAGTTGAGTCATAAAGTTCAGTTCACACCTGAGTTTCTAACTTCATGTGGTCTCTTTGTTAGAACACAATAAGAGATGAGACAGCGTAGCTCGCAACGCGCCCGCCTGCGAACCGCTTCCCACAGCAATGGGAATTCCAGTGATCTGTCGGAGCCGCCAGTATTGCACGCAGAACCAGATCCAAATTTAAATCAGTCTGCCATCGACGTTATTCCGTCGAAAAAATACGACAAAAAAAGTGTCACCGACGTGCCGATGTCGAGCGATCACGACGTCACTGCATGCGAATATCTGCATCGCGTTAAAAAACGTACAAGATCCGAAAGGTATATTTTACCAACGTAAAATTAGCCCTTTCGCGCGATGTAAAAAAAATAGTTATAACATTGTACATAATAACAATGACATACACACATATAGCAGAGAATATGAACGTATTCCGGAAATCAAATTCCGCTTTAAGGCTCTTAGATATTCATTATGGCTATCCTTCTTTGATGACGTTAGCAGTAAGGAAAATCATGCCAGTTTATGTGACGGTATATGTGGAAATTAAAAAAATATATACGCGCAAAATAACACTCGTGATCGATTTAACACACTTGTAAAAATGTCTGGACGCTTTTCTGAATTTATAAATAGCCGTAAAATTAACGAAACAGAAATCATGAGAAAAGATAGATTAAAAACATAAGTTGCATATTACACTAATTTACGGCTATTTATTAATTGTTCGAAGTTAAAGGAAAGCGTCCGGACATTTTTACAAGTGTGCTGAGTCGATCACGAGTATTGCTTTGTGTGTATTTTCTGTTATTTCTACATATACCGTCACATAAATTGATTTTTCTCGTTTCTGACGTCATCAGAGAAGGACAGCCATAGCGAGTATCCAGAAATCTTAAATTAAATCTCTTTTTTTCTCTTTCGCTGCATTTCCCCTTTTGCCATCATTTTCTCTTTTGTTATCACGTTCAAATGCCACAAAACTGTACGCATATTTAATTTACATAAAATATTTCATTATCTGTGGTATTTATTTTATAGGCTTAATATTAAAACACGAGTACAAATAAAGTTTATATAAAAACACAATTTTTACTTTAATTTGGTGTTTAAGTTATAACTATCTTTTTAATGTCAACACTTTTTACTGTCTTTAACATTCTGGATATTATAAAGGAGAATTAAATTACCCAAGTTAATTTCCATATTTTAATATAACTTATTCCATGTATAAAAATTTTCATATTACGCACATTCAATTTCTGAAAAAATAAGAAAATAAAGATAACAAATTCTGTTTCTTTCACAATTAGTAAGTTTTTATAGCATCAAAAAGGACATAAATATCCTGTTTATAATGTTGATATAATGAGTATTAGTTTTCGAAGTACATTATATTGACGAATATTGAAAGACTCTAAATATCTTAACTATTAAATAAGCAAAACGCATAAATTGCCAACTATTCACTATAATGTCGGTTTCAGCGATTGTGAGTCTTCCAATACGTTTCCTGGAAACTCGGCTGGCAGTTCGTCGAATAGCAGCCTATCGACAAGGAGTCTAGATAGTCCTAGTACCAGCCTAGAACAAGTACATCCTACCACGTCGGCAACAAACGCATCAACTTCGTGGGACAGTGATGTTGATGTCGAAGCTGACCCGCCTGATTGGAGTCAAGCTGTTGCTGAGGATGTTCTTGCACATCTTAGCAATTCCGAGAAAAAAAGACAAGAAGTTATTAATGGTAAGTAATCTACTTAAACCGATTAACTGTCCAGGAAAAAAGCTGCGCTAATTAATATGAAATTTTGTGATAGAAGAAATATATATGTAATGTTTAATTTGATTTCCGGTTTAATGCAACGTTCTTCACAAATTTGTTCCCAACATATTATTAACATTCTAGTCTACTTCTTTAAGAAGAGGCACGATTCGAAGATATCGCTTTTCACTGGAATTACTTTTATATAAATATTGAGAACGATTAGTTTGAAGAAGGAAGAATAGATTTGGGAAGGAGAAGAAATAATTCAGATTTATGATATAATTGGAAGAGAGGAGGGACTGCTATATTGCAAAAATCGAAATCATATAACGCTAGTTTAAATAAATATAACTCTTTGCAATTATACATAAATTGCATTCTTTAAAATATGTATTTTTAAATTAAAAAATTATAAATGTCGGTGTGTGTGTGTGTGTGTGTGAGCGAGAGAGAGAGAGAGAGAGAGAGAGAGAGAGAGAGAGAGAGAGAAAGAAGAATTTTAGATTAACAGAATTACTTTTCTGATCTATGCACTGCCGTAAATATATTGGTATTTGAAAAAAAAATTTTAATCTTTTATACAAATAAAATGTAATACTTAGCTCGTTATGATTTTTATCCATTGGTACTCTTTTTCAGAACTGTTTCATACCGAGCGTTCCCATGTTCGCGCGTTGAACGTTCTTCTGCATGTCTTCCATAAACCGTTGCTGGAGTCACAAGTGCTGCCATTAGATCAAATACAGTTGCTTTTCTCAAATCTGGACGAGATGTTAATGATCCACTCGCGCTTCAATCAATCGATGAAGCGAAAGAAGAAGGAGAATCCATGCGTGGGTGACGTGGGTGAGCTTCTGCTGGAGATGTTCGACGGTGAAGCCGGTGAGGCGTTTGAAAGAGCCGCGTCGACTTATTGTGCTAAGCAGCAGGTAGCATTAGACGCTCTGCGTGATCGTCGACGCAAGGATTCCAAACTGAATTCTTTTCTGAACGAGATAGAAGCAAATCCACTCTGCCGCCGGCTTCAGCTGAAGGATCACATACTTACCGGCATGTTGCGGCTGACTAAATACCCGCTGCTTTTCGAGAATCTTGCTAAGTATACGCTAGATAGTAATGAAAAGGAGAAAGCGGCCGTGTTACGAAGTCTTGAACGCAGCAAAGAGATCCTAAGTCGCGTGAATCAGGCAGTGAGGGAGGCCGAGGATCATCAGCGGCTCGCCGAGATTCAACGAACGATCGATCGGTCAGCCTTCGACAAATTTGATCATCCGACCGTACAGGAATTCAAGAACCTCGACATCACGAAGCGTAAGCTGATCTATGAAGGACCCTTGCAATGGCGTCGCACCGAGCCGAATCGCTCGATGCCAAATCGTTCGGTGCCAAAGCCGGTGGATTTGCACGTGGTATTACTCGACGATACAATCTTCTTCCTACATCGGCAAGACGATAAGTATCTACTAAAATTTATCAACACGACAAATCAAGCAGGTAATGCCGTGCTCAGTCCGATCGTCAAACTGTCCACCGTATTGGTGCGTCACAACGCTGCTGAAAAGGACTCCCTCTACTTGGTTAATACCTCTCAGAACGGAGCGCAGATGTACAATCTGGTGGCGCCATCCTCCGCGGAGCGCAAACTTTGGTGCAAGCACATCTCCGAGGCTGTGGAGGCTTACAAGACGCGCGATCGTCAGGGTAGAAGGCCAACTCCGCCCACTACCCTTCCGGAAGAGCCGACGCACATAACGGAAGACGCGTCTCCCTCTGTCACGGAAGCGGACAGCATAACCGTTGAGAAGGATCAATTGCAGGATCGAGAATCGCGAGAACTCGGACAAGATGATGTTGCTGTTACTACTGTTACTTCCACTCCTACTTCTGCTTCTACCGCTGCAACTACTACTACTTCTACTACTACTACTACTATTACTACTACTACTACTACTACTGCTACTACTACTATTAGTACCGCTGTTGATATGCAAGAACATGACGAGAAGATACCAGATTCTTCTACTACAGAGACTCCTACGACGGAACAAACACAACAGCGAATGCAACAACAATCTACTGAGTCACCAACAACAGGTGTTGTACTCAAGAGATGAAAAAAAATTAATGTTTACAAACAATTTTTACAAACATTTTTGATAAATTTTTTCACTATCGATGCCACTTCTTGATGACCTTGACCTTTACATACATTATCAAGATCATGACGTTGAGTTACCTTCGAAAAGTTTTATGCTTATTATTTATTAAAAATTATTATTAATTAATTTAATTTATTTAATTAATAATTATAATTATTATTTATTTATTTATTTTTAACAAAAGTTAAATCACAGAAATTTCGTATAACGTATGTACAAACACTGATGTATGTAGAATGATGTGTATATAAAAACAGTATTGAAAATTGTAAATTTGAGGTCTTGCGTAGCGATCTTTATTATTTTTATCAAGATAAGCTCATCAATTTAAGAAGATGAGAAATTTAAGCGATAACCTATTCTAATTCAATTCAATGTAATTTTTTGGAGATTTTTTAGATACAGATTAAATATTTAGTAATATCGTGTATAGGCATAAGAACTACACAGAAACTATAAGTTTTGAATATTCTGATTAGCGAGTAGTCAGAGATTAGCGAGATTTAAAAGTTGCATTACATTTGACTGCATATTTTTAAATATTTATCTAAGTACTCAAATAGTTTCTTCAAATAACTTTCTAATAAATAATGAATGCCAAGTAAAATCTTTTGAAGGTCTTTCATCGTGACGATCTTGATAACATATGTCAATATGTGACGTGGATTTGGTAACGTGAATATTTATTACCAGTTTTTAATAGTTTTTATCAGTTTTTAATAGTACAATAATAAAACCACATATATACTTCCATAAAATTGTTAATATTTCCTTTTTTTTTGTAATATATAGGTATGGCGGAACCACTCCGGATGGTTACATGTACTCAGTTCTCATTAATAGATCCTTTAGAAGTTCACGTGGAAGTACCACCGGTGCATATTGCAGAACCAGTTTTCACACCAATAGGTAAGAGATTTCTTTTTTCAATGATTTCAAATTTAATCTAATTCAAATCTTAACGCGGTTACAGAAAGCTAATGATATTTTCTGCTGGTGAAAACTTTCATAAAATTTAAACCATATTATTATAATAGAAGTTGTAAAATAAACTATTAATCAACTATTAATATAAAAGTGTAAAAAAATAAGATATTCTTTTTACACATATTTAACTTTTAGTATTTAATAATTGCGGTTTGCATCTGAGAATATGTTTTAACGTTATAAAAATTACTATTTTTTTGTAGTAGAACGAAATACAATTCAACAGTAAAAACAATTATGCAAACATTTTGAACTTTTCAGAATGTCTGAGACGAAAGGACGAAATAATAAAACAGACCCTGCTCGAAAAACAATTATTGATGGCGGACATATTAAATATTCCTAAAGAAGATTTTGAGCATGTAGCAGACATGGCATCTGAACCATCCACTGTGGAAAAAGAACCTGCTGAACTCATACTTGCTGCTATTAACCAAAGTATTTATCATAAAGAAACAAATATAGCTTTAGTAATACGAAAAATTAGATTAATGTGATATTACATCATTTACCTATTGTTTTAGGAGTACCTACTGTTACGTAATATAAAATATTATCTAACGATATTAATTTAAAAATATTAAAGTGGTTTCAAACGTAATAGTATTTGTTTGTTGGTACTTTGAGGCTATTTACTAAATTATTAACTAAACAAGGAAACCCACAGGAAGTGTCCTACTACGATTGCAAGGAGCTTGTAATATGTTGAAATCTAGATCAAAATAGAGGAAACGTATTTCCTTTATATGTGTTCATACGCACTTTTAAAAGGTGACACAGTTTTTAGAATTAAAATTGTTTTTTTTTTTCTTTTGGAACGAATATTGTTTACACTATGAAAGATAGAAAGTACTTTTCAGATAAAAATTAAATGGTTTAAAAATGACAACTGTTGTTGTACCTAGCGACATGTTCAAAGATCGACAGTGAAAGTTCAATATACTAATGCCTGTCGCTCAATACAATAGCTTTCATATATTTGCAGATATAAGATAAAGTCCACAATATACTGTAAATGCTTTGGAACGTTTAAAAAAAAAAACATAATAGGTTTATACGATAATTTAGACGATATTTACTTCGAAAGAAAACAGTCGATATTTTCAAAAGGGTATTTCATTCCCTAAAAGTGCATATAACCACGTATAAACAAAAATATGTATACTCTATTTTAATCTAAATTCCAACATATTAAAAGCTTATCAAAATCGGAGAGGGACACTTCCATAGATTTACTTATAAGTATTTAACAAACTTGCATGCGTCATAGCATACTTACAATTTACTTCTGCTGTCAGCGGACCAGCTGGTAGGAATGTTGAATTCTGCATTGAATGTAAGCGAAACGGAAACGGTATTTGCATCGCGTGGGGCATCGGTGCTACCATCTCCCATATGTGAAGCCACCGGTTGTCCTTCGTTACGGAGCCACTTGCATCCTCAGCAATCAGTTATGAATATAATGCAACCAATTTGTCATTATCTCACATCCCAACTGTCGCAGCTATCACAACTTCTGGTAAATATCATTACAAAAGTACATTTCTCCTTTATTTTGGTTATGTAACATTTTTCTAATACTAACGCACTAATTATGTATTTATTAATACTAATTTACTAATTATTTATTATTGCATTTATTATTTTGAATAAAGGATAATTCTAACTACGGTTCCTTAACCGTCGTTAAAATTGTTTTTACCATTTTCTTTAAATAAACGATAATGCAACTTAAAGAAATATATCATATATACCGTTAGTATTGTATATGTTATACAATACAATTATATATATATATATATA
>NW_014555972.1:362749-382354 GCF_001313825.1 Dinoponera quadriceps
TATATATATATATATATATATATATATATATATATATATATATATATATATATATATATATATATATATATATATATATATATATATATATATATATATATATATATATATATATATATATATATATATATATATATATATATATATATATATATATATATATATATATATATATATATATATATATATATATATATATATATATATATATATATATATATATATATATATATATATATATATATATATATATATATATATATATATATATATATATATATATATATATATATATATATATATATATATATATATATATATATATATATATATATATATATATATATATATATATATATATATATATATATATATATATATATATATATATATATATATATATATATATATATATATATATATATATATATATATATATATATATATATATATATATATATATATATATATATATATATATATATATATATATATATATATATATATATATATATATATGAATACAATTAAATTTTATGTAATATATATAATAATTTTAGTGATAAATATTTTAGTGATAAATAAATTAATTAGACATCCTAAGTCGAGTCTTAGGACATCCGAAAATGACGTCGATATGTCACAGCCACTAGACATCATTTTATAACGTCTGACTGACTGCAAAAATAGGATCAATATATGGGATAAATTGATTAAACATTTACATCCTAACATACTGCAAATCTAAATTTGATTGTTGCGCGCATAAGCATGTAAATTGATTGAAATTTTTTTTTATAAATCTTTTGCATTTAGATCATAACGCACTTGAAATATGTATTAATTTAATCCTTATGTCAATACTCCGAATATCTATTTCAAGTTTAATATTGTTTCTTATTATTAAAATAAATTGGAAAAGAGTCCCGAAGGTCAGGAACGATAGGGAACCCCTTTTCTACCTAATATGAGAAATTTTGTAATGGTTAACGGGTACCTTGCTAAGTAACAAGTATGTACTTTGACATAGAATACTAGACATATGTATATATGCATGCATGCGTATGTTTTGTTAAATTACGTACAAAATATAATTAATTGCATCTATAAAATAGACTGTACGGCTGATAAAGAATCAGTGAAATAAGGTAAGAATATATGTATCCTGAATTATATTTATTTATTTATTGCAGATTTAGTGATTTAATCATTAATTAGACGTTTGTACGATCAATGGAAATCAGCGCGGCACTTAATGTGTTAAAATACAGCAAATATTAGAAAGCGCAACTAAAAGAAACATTTATTTCATTTCTGAGATTTTTCTAAATCTTTAATCAATTGCAGGATATCATTAAGGAAAGGGAAGAAGAACGGGAAAAGCTACGGCGAGAATTGCGCAGAAGTAGAGAACGTATACATGCACTTGATACTGACGTACAGCGCCGCGAATTTCCGGGAACGACGACAACATCTTACACGCAAACGGCACTTGGTTAGTCTTAATTTTCATTTAGTTCTATATTTAAGGTTCCATTATTACTTAACACATTAAGGGCGGGAGTCGTAGTACTACGATTTAGCTCGACTGCGGCTTAAAGGCGGGAGTCGTAGTAATACAATTTAGCTCGACTGTACCTTAAAGTTTTTATGATCACACAAAATATCGCCCGCCGTTAATGTGTTAATAGAAAATGTTAAAAAAAAAGAAATGCATTATATTTTGATTTCATTATATTCTGAACTAATACTGTACAGCACATTGTTTTTACAGATGATCTGTACCAAGAAAGTTACACCGATGACCTCACTCGGAATGTAAGAAAGATTTTCTAACTTTATTAACCATACAAAGTGCATTAAAAACGTCACAGTGAACTCTCAATATATAAATTTAAAAAAATATAAGAACTTTAAAAAATATTTAATATAAATATTTCTCTTTTTAAATGTATATTTATAAAAGAATTATAGATGTATATGTATGTATGTTATAAAAATCATTTTCTAAATCTAATGAATAGAAAAAAATAAATAATTATTTTTTATTTTTTGCCGGAATTAAAGTATTTAATGATAAAGAAATAATTCGGGTTGACCGTTTCCTATGATCGTATACATTGTAGGAACTGCACAGCACTATAAAGTATAGGAAATTAATATTTTTATAACAAAGCGAGAAATAACAAACGTGACATATGTGACATTAACGAAAAATTTCCACTGAATTCATAACATTAATGAAATCATGCGTTGCATAATTGTATCTAATATAATGTTGTTCTACACCGCGAATATCTAATCGTAATTATTCATACACGCGCGCACGTGCACATACATACACATATATCGTGAAATATAATCGTGAAACCCAAAATGACGTTGTGCCATCATATTATTATCATATCTTATTTCTTATCCTATTTATCTTCAGTTTAGTCATGGGTCTAATAAAAGCTGAATAACAAGTTTCGTTGGCGTCAGAGTTGTTCTGTAAGATATTTAAAATGCTGGAAAACAGCCAAGTTTGTGCGACCTAAATCATGAATAAGTATAATGTGTAGCGATGTATAGCAATATATGTTATGGATTCGATGGAAATTTTGGGTTGATAAATGACCAATTTTACAACTCGTGTATCGCATCGTAGCAGTTGCCTCAAACACTACAAAAGTAGATACAAACTTGTCATAAATAAAATTTTACTTTCATAGAGCGTATATATACAGGGTTCGGCTGAATAACATGTAAAAGACGGCAAAATGTGTTTCTTATGAAAAAATAAAAAAAAATGTGTTTGGTTTTCGGCTAAGTTTGGAGAAAATTGAATTTGAAAATCCGCTGTCTACGTATGCGGTTAAGCTACGGTTCATCGGGTGATTTTGTGTGTGTGTGTGCGTGCGTGCGTGCGTGCGTGCGTATGTATGTATGTATGTATGTATGTATGTATGTATGTATGTATGTATGTATGTATGTATGTATGTATGTATGTATGTCATTACTCCTAAACGCATTTAATTTTTATTTAGGAAATTTTATTTTTTCTATCTCCTACATTTTTGATACAATACATGCTCCGAAGAAAAAACCCGACTTTTCAAAGGGATGTTTTCCTCCTTAAAAGTCTAATTGGGTACATAAGAAAAAAACGTGTTCCTTATTTTAGTCTGAATTACATGTTTCACGCCCATCTAAATCGGAAGGGGACACTTACTGTTTGTCAATCTGTAATGTTCTTGTATATCCTGTTCTTTGCATTTTGTAATGTTCTTTATGTATGATTAGGAGGAGCCCGTCGATATGCAGGGAGAAATAGCTGTAGATGTGGATGCAGAAAACCTTGAATTGAAAACGGAAACTGAAGTAATGGGCGACAGCGTTGGCTGAAACACATCTATGAATCGTCTTATATCAATTATATCTTTGTCGATCTGGTGCATTTCAAGAGCGGTGCTGAAATGCCCTCGCATTCATGAAGAAATCAAAATTATTTGTAAAAAGATGGAAACTATGGACAACGTATATATGCTTGCGAGATTCATGGCAAATAATTCTTTGCCATAGGCGATAATACACTAAACATGTACAGGGAGCTATATAGCAAAAAATATTAACTGTTTTGTTTATTTAATAACTTAGAAAGTTTGACAAAAGCGTATGTTATAAATGCTGCTGATCTTTTTAATTAATAAGAATGCAATAAATTATATTTATAAAGTACAATAAAAAAACTCACAATGTATACATAAGCGTTTTTCTATTATCTTCTACAAAGAACAAGAAGATATATCGCGAAAAAAATATCTTGTTCAATGTTTATTTTTTTTTATGTTTTGCAATCTATGAATTATTCACATAAAAAATTTCTTTACAATATTTTAATGGAAGAGAATCTTTCGTCAATATATCAAGCAATATATTGACTTAATAGAAATTAATAAAACATTAGTTATTAAAATATAATATTTCACGAAACAATGTATTACATCGTTACTAATGAAAATATTTACAGTATTATTTACAACTTATGTTTTCGTCGAAGCCTTCAAAAGTTATTACCAAAATAATGCAGCTAATAATTTTTGCTTTAATCCTGTATATACAGAGTATGAGTATGTATGAGTGGGCGATTAATATCTGCCAAAGATTTTATGTAAATGGATTTACATAATTCGCGCTACATATATATATATGTGTATGTGTGCGTGCGTGCGTGCGTACGTGCGCGCGCTATGTGTATATGCATGTGTGTGTATATATATATGTGTATATATGTGTGTGTATGTATATATGTGTGTGTGTGTGTATACACATGCACACGCATGTGCACATGCAATTCTTAAACGTAACTTTTGTACGTCTCGCGTTATTTTTGTGTATCAGGTCTTGTAGATTACTATTATTATTCTTAACATCATTATTATTATTATTGTTATTATCATTATTATTATTATTGGAAGCCTGTTTTATATATAAAGGAGAATGATAAAATAATGCGCGAAAAAGTTGTAGAAACACGTATTAATATAATTATTATTATTGATTTATTGATTTATATCAAACTCGCTATAATGGATATAAGCCTGGGTTCTGATTCTTGTCTATAAAACTGTAACATTAGAGAAATTATAAAACTCCACCTTTGAATTCTTAATCTTTCATACCAGCGATATGGAACAGAAAAATAACCCTTGATGAGACTATGAAAAGACACAACAAACGATGCAATTTTTTCACACGTTTTTAAAATTATAGGAAGTAAGGAAGTAATTGTTTACAAGTGATAAAGAGATAAAATGGATATTTTCATTTGATATCAATATAAAACATATATAAAAAAATTACTTGAAATTGACAGAAAAACGTTAAGACATTTGACTTATCATATGTAATCTATGTCTGAAATCTATCGGTAAAAAAATTTACAGTCTAAAAACTTCGAGGATCTTATTGGAATAATTAAATATTCAAATGCTTATTCCAATATGTAAGATTTTGTAAAGATTCTAGACTGCTTTCTCGGGAAGTTCAAGAATTAGACAATCCAAGGACAAGAGAATTCTAAGATACAAGATTCCAAAAAATCTACAAATACAAATATACCACTATTTTATAGAGTAGACGATAGTTTGTGTACTTAAATTTATTATATATAAATAGGATATTCTCGTCCATTCTCTTTTATATGGGATATCTCAAAACAAATATGTGTCATTGGCTACGTTCAGTAGAGAAATCAGCTTTGCAACTGTTGTAAAATTCATGAATCTGATTGGTGTATGCTCTTAATCTTGATTGAATCTAAGAGCATACACCAATCAGATTCACGAATTTTCTAACAATTGCAAAGCTGCTTTCTCTACTGAACACAATCATTATAATGGTCTCGATAGAATTTTCAAACTTGTTTTGTGTAAATGAAGACTTAATTTAAGGTAGTTTCCATTTGTATTAAATAAACCACCTTGTGAAGTGGTCGTAGAATAAATTTACACAATCTAAAAATACCCTCCTCCTCTCTCTCTCTCTCTCTCTCACTCTCTCTCTCTCTCTCTCTTTCTTTTTTCCACTCCTCTCTCTTCTTTCTCTACAAATTTTACATGTAGAGTTTAAGAATCTTACTATCCGAACAATAAGTCTATAAGTCTAAAAATTCATCAAAATTTTCATGTCAAAGATCTGAGAATCCGAATTTTTTAAAAAATAAAAATTAAAAGTTCGAAGTGAATTTAAAAATTAAAAAAAATTTAAGTAACGAATTAAAACTACACCAAGATTAGAACTTTCAGCGAAAATTTAGTTGAATTACGGAATACACTTTTTATATACATATATTTTTTAGACATCCTTTATACAAATAAGTTTAACATTAATATGTTATACAGAAATATAACAAATAATTATCTCATTTCGCAAAGTCAATATTATGTTCACCTATAGTACTAAACAGTATTATTTTCTCGTGGGAATTGTGTGAGTGAGTGTGTGCGTGTGTGCGTGCGTGTATGTGTGTATGCGTGTGAAGATTATTTTAAATTAATTATTTGGATTGCAAGAATTATACTTTAAATTAGTGATTTTTGCGATATCGCATTATGATAAAATAAAGAGTATAAAGTCTCTCGCAAATTACAACCATGTAATTAATTTTTTTACGAACCCATCGTAATTTCGCAAAACAATTATAAAATATGATACAAATTCACTTTTCGATTGGATGTGTCCCATAGAGACGTCAAATAATTTTGCATACGCGCAATTACATACATATATAATTTACTGAATAACAAAATGTATTAAGTATTCCAAAATAATTGCTGTGACTATCCTTGTTTAATAATATCAGAAGCGAAAAAACGCATACCAAAATTTTTATACTTTTAAATAAAAAGTTATATTCACAAAATAACATTTTTGATCCATTCAGCACACTTGTAAAATTGGATGAACATTTTTCATCAAACAATCAATAAATAATCGCAAAATTAACTTGACATGAAATCTTCTTTTCTAACTTCTTTTATCATGTTTTATCAATGTTAATTTTACGACTATTTATTGATTGTTCGAGTAAAAGAAAAGTGTTCATTTAATTTTACAGCTGAATCTATTACAAATGTCGTTTAATGAATATATCTTTTTATTTGAAAGTATAACGCAAAAAAATTGTAGCATGCGTTTTCTCATTTCTGACATTATTAAATGAGGACAGTTGTAGCGACTATTCCGGAGCCTTAAGAATTATTCTTTTACATCTAATATCACAATTTGAGACAATTAACATAAGTATAGCTCATTTTTAAAGTATATGGCGTTATATGAATATATGAATTAATTTTGGTATCTTCAAGAAGAACACCATATAGATTATATTAGTTACAGTGAACTAACGACTTTGAACGACTTTGAAATTTTGCAAATAAATCTCTAATTTATTATGGCAAGAGATTTAAAACTACTTATTCTTTTAATTTTCATTTCTCTTTCTTCCCCTTTTTATGTAAATTGGGCGACTAAATATATTGGATTTATCTACTTATATAAAATCTTTGCTACTATTATAAAACATAACACTTATTACAGAAAAAACAACATTATTGTATATGTATAAAATATTTAATAACACATTTAATTGATATTGTATATGTATAAAATATTTAATAACACATTTAATTGATATAATATNAATTTCACTGATGTTAAGAAAGAGGAGAAAAAGAAAAAAAGAAGAAATTATAAACATGAAGACACGTTTAATTTCTATGACATAACTTTATCAATTTTGTTGAATTAAGGCTTCGGAGTAGTCGCTATGATTCTTTGTTTAATGACATTAGAAGGGAGGAAACGTATGCCAAGATTTTTTGTGTTATACTTTCAAATAAAAAGATATATCTACAGAATGACGTTTGTGATCAATTCAGCACACTTGTAAAATTGGACGAACACTTTTTTTTTATTTGAACAATCAATGAGCAGTGGTAAAATTAACGTTGACAAAATCATGAGAAAAAAGATTAGAAAGAAAAGTTCTATGTCAAGTTAATTTTGCGACTATTTATTGATCGTTCGAATAAAAGTGTTCGGACAATTTTATAAGTGTGTTGAATCGATCACAAGTATCATTTTGTGGGAATATTTTTTTATTTGAACGTATAACGCAAGAATTCTTGGCATGTGTTTTCTCGCTTCTGACGTCATCAGATAAGGATAGTTGCAACGAGGGACCAGGAGCCTTAATTCTTTGTGCAATCGAACAAGAGATCGGAAGATGAGCTATCCTTTATCCTAGTTGAAACCGAGTCAGTATTAAATAATGCAAAAAATACCGAGTGCGTTCTGCGATATACTTATATCGATCATAATAAGATATCCATACTTTTCATCTAACGACATATTCAAAAACGATCAGCGTTGCAACTACTACCTGAACGCGTAAAATAGCATCGTATCTTTCACTAAGAAATAACCTGATACATCCCGATATTTTCATTGTTGCAAGTACTTCATCACCGAAAATGTTTTTGAGCTCTAGAATTGTGGGACACTTTCCCCAGGTAAGTAAAAGTTGTTTTCTCAGGATTTCTCTAAGGAATAACATATCAAAATCGAAGTAATTCGTGATATGTAATTTTTTGTAAACAGTTACCATATGCATAATCTGAAGTAGAAAGATTATATGCTTACGTTACAATAATTCGTCTCATTATAAGATGTATATATGTACAAACAGATATTATACAAAAATAATTTCTACATGTTTTACTGATTCACATGTTTTAATTTAACGTTTCACATCATTAATTTAAATACAGAAAAAACAATATTCTCTAATGTGGTGTTGGGGTATGTCCGTCTACATAGAAATTTCTAGTTGCTTTGGGTAGTTCTAGTTGGATACCGTCTAACTCCTTTGTTAAGATTATTTGACAACCTAAAAAAAGAGGAATGAGGATTAACTTATATATATAACATTCATATACAGGATGTCTGATGATAAATATGATAACGTTCATATATATGTAAATTAAATTAAATTGAATTAAAAAATCCTATATCATTATGCAAATAAATGTAAATTTTTGAGTTATTAATTAAAGAAGATCGGCGAATGATCGCACGCAATGCAATGGATGAGCTCTGTGATGGCAGTGTCTGTGAATATCCTATTCACCATCTGCAACCAATCAGGACCGGAATAATGAAATCAAATATGAAACACAAATCTACTTAGTGAACAGTTGTAGTATTAAATGTACGCAATTGAATGCATTGCCCACACTAGTGAAATATAAGCGTATAATAAGTATCATAGATATAATATGTATATTGGAATAGGTATCACAGTATAATGCCAAATGAAAGTCAATATAATAGATAGTAATAAATATCGCATTTATTCTAGAATTTTCGTACCTAGTCTAGAATTTTCCCTTAAGAAAGGTGCCAAATCTAAGAGATCTTCTTCTTTATCCTCAGGAACTGAAAGTTTGTTCAGATAGTCATGGTGCACATATACGTGACAAGTCGTACATGCTAGGGAGGCCTCACATGCTCCTTCCATTTCAATCCCATATTTATGAGCTAAATAAAGTACATTGTCTCCTACTTTCCCTTGTACCGCATACTTCTTGCCTCTTTTATCAATAAAAATGACATTGACTCTGGAAAGATAACCAATAGAGTAATTTTCACTACATATAATCGGTGTTAAAAAATATTAATAAAAAAAAATATATATATAATAGTAACTTATTTTTTATTTCTTTTCTCATGTTGCAAAAAATCTGTCATTTTTCGGAGAAGTCATATTTAATTTCGTTTATAGTATGGAAATTGGGTATTGTATGGAAAATGGAAAATTATGCTTATTTCGTTTTTGTACATACATCTTTATGAGTTTATAAACATTGATTGTTACGAGGAATACTGTCGAAACCTTTGATGGCCGAATTGATACAGCATTCCGCCTGGTTAGTAGGAAAATCCAATTCCTAATCCGATTCCTGGTTGAGGTAATATTTTTCGCAATATGAGAAATGGAACCAAGAAATAAGTTATTATTTGATTTATTAATTAGAGATGGTTCCATGAGTATTTGATATATATAATTACATTATTGAGACTCAAGGATCAGTGCATACGTAGAAGGCCGCGTATATTTGTCCGAAAAATTCTTCGATGCGTGCATGATACGCGATGAACATTTTTATTCTCCCATAGATATATTGATATTAATAATATTAATATTTAAGTGACACTATAACATATCTGTGTTTTAGCTCCTCATGATAGCCTTATACATCGTCCGGAAACTGATTTCATTTTTTCCATAATAAATAGATAATAAATGAACCGTAATTTTTTTATTTATCTTCAACGATTATGTTATAAACAAGTTAAAAATATTTCTTAAATGCCACTTCTTTTAATATTTTCTCATTTTTATACCTTAAATACACAATATACATGATTATGTACATTTAGAAAATCGAACTTCTCTGCCAATTATATTCGGACCAAAAATTTTCATCAGGAACATCCTTTAAAACGATCTCACAACATTTTACTCAAATGAGGTCAATATATGGGTCTTGAAGGGTTAGTATAACATTATAAATATTGAAACACAATGGAGTCTGGTCGTGCTTCTTTAATTCATTAAATAAGACTCTATATGTGGAGACAACTTTTTCAACATTATTTGTAACATAATAAGAAACAAATTATATGTGCAAAAGTTTTATATTATTTGAACTATAATACTTTCAATGTTTACGAATACTTATAATAGAAATAATCCTAATATAAATAATCACACACGTGTTTTACATAGTTTTAGCATATATACAGGATGTCCTAAATCAACAGGGGCAAACTTCACAAGAATGTAAAACAGATTGAGGTGAACAAAAAAGTCTTGTACGACAGGTTTAAAGTTCAAAGTTCAAGGTAATGATGTCTGTCGCAGTCAAGTACAACAGTTATCATATATTTGTAGATTAGGCTACTCTGTACAAAAAAGTCCTTTACTATTTTGCAAGTGACACGCGAATTTTTGAGTGATTAATTAAAGGAGTCTCTATACATGATCATTTTCAATAATTAATAACATGAAATTTTGCATGTTGTTTGCAAAGTGGTACAAGGCTTTTTTGTTCATCTCAATCCGCTCTACATCCTTAAAGTTTGTCCCTATTTGTCTAAAACATCTTGTATATACCTTCCACATACAATTATCCTCTCTCCTCCCTACATTTATATTACATATCATTATTTACAGATCTTTACTGCCTCGATTTATAGTTTCATGATATTTATCTATATATTTTATTTGTAATTTTGATAAATTTTTAGTATCAAAACAACTTGACCAAACTTTTGGAAATTCATATATTCCATGCATTTTAAGGCATGTAAATTAAATCCATTAATACAACATTTACCAATATTATCCTTTTAATTATTGTGTTTTTATAATCAAATATATAGCATTGATATAACAGTGAGTAATAATAGTGGTCTATTGCTGAGATATTTCTTTACTGTATATTCATGTACTGTTTATTCCGTATTTCTATTCATATGAAATAATTCAATAAAATATAATAATTTTGAATATTTTGTTGAATTTCTATGCATGCTACTATGTATTCTTTATTCCAAATTATATTTAATATTTCTAAATTAAAGTAAAAAATTTATTCAATTATTCGGTTTCATAAAATATAACATGTGTTTATTTTATATCAGCCTACCTACATATCTATGATACCTACATATCAGCTTCTGTTTTAGGTTCTTGCATTTCATATTCACTTTGAAGCATACCTATAAAAAAAAATTGTTTCATTTTACAAATTTTATAATGTAATAATCAATAACATGCCAATGTGACAACATGAGTGTTTACATTATGACGTACTTACATCTTGTCATGTGAATTTTATGGTTAGATAATGTAATCGTATTCCTAACTGTGTGTAAAGATTGCTTTTTTATAATAGGAGAAATTGATAATGATCGTAAAACAAACGTCATACTCAATATCGCACAATGTTGCACTTTTTTCAAGTAATATATACAGTATGTAAAACAACTGGAGCCTGGAACTACAATCTTCTCCTTAGTTGTGGCTATGAACCACCCTGAGGCCTGTCTCCTACGCTACTGAAACCACAATCTGTTTTGGCTTCTATCCACAGGATGCGGAAATGCTTGCCGTGGCAGCCAATAAATTTTAGGTTCTCATAGAAAAACAACATGTTGATCAACTACTGCGGTAAGCATTGCCGCGTCCTGTGAGCAAAAGTCATTTCTGCTTCTCAGTTCTAGTTCTAGTTCTCAATTTTGGCTGCGGATGTCCTTAAGCCTGTATGGATTGAAGATTGTGATTGAATTGAAATTTGACCAATCAATATAAAGTTCACTAAATTTTATTAAACTTGAATTCAATTAACTTTGTACTGATTGGCTAAATTCAATCTCAATCCCAATACCCAATCCATAGTTCCTATTTCATAGTTCCTAAAGTTTTCCTCCACAATTTGCGGGGAAATCCCTATTTTCCTGGGAGAAATCCTTATTTCTCTATTAATATCTATGAATCACCCAACTCTACTTTCGTGACTTTAGTCATTGAAGTCATAAAAGTACACTAAAGAGTAATATTTCTGAACGCAGCCTGGATATTTCAGAACACAGCTGGTGTCTAATGGCATGCACACAGTGTAGATTTCCGAACGCAACTTGAAGCGTAGTCTACAATGGGCAATAGGAGTATGTTTATAAAAAGTAAGAGTAAGAAATTAACCAATCATAATCGATGATTCTCCTTACATTCGAATATGGTTGATCAATTTCTTATTCTAACCCAAACAGCACGTAAACGTTCGAGGAATGTTCGCTTTGCGTTCACGTGGTTTGGTTATATTCAAACAAAGTGGGAACGTTCGAAGAACATACGTTTTAGAACCTTTAATACATACCTTACGTAACAAAAATGTCGCAGTATCATAATTATGCTGCTCTGTTACAATTCCATTTTTTAATTAAAATATATACATCTTGAAGTTTGATTATGTCTATTTATAACAATTTATAGCTCACCTATTTATAGCTCAGACAAAATAATTCCTCACTAACTATTGTGACTTTTGCAAAATGGTACATAACTTTTCTGCTCAGCATCATCTGTTCTACTTGCACACCATGGAAACCGAGATTAATTTGGGACACTCTATACATATACAGGGTGTCCTTTTTCTTTTTTTAAACGCGCTCGTGTGAAAGTAGAACGAGTTAAATTGAATAGAAAAGTAAAACAAGGTACATTTGCAAAATTCGCAACAGGGGAATTAATTAATCTGTCTAAGCTGATGAGCGCACGAGAAGCGGTAGATCGAACACGTAGAAAGAGAAAAATGTCTTCGACGCGGCGCGCGATGATGACACTCGCGGGGTTTGCCGCGTTTCTCCGTCCATACGAGACAGTACGCGACGCGTGATATACTAACTCATATTTACATACGCGTAAAATATTCCCGTATAGCTGATCGACGCCGAAACAAAGTGTCGCCGCTTCGGCTACATAGATATGCGTACATAAAAGTGACGAAGCGAACAGCGTGCGAGGATCGCACGTTGAAAGATAATTTCGTCTTCCCGTAATGTTTACATCGTGGCAGCGCGCTATCATTTCCACACCACCTTGCGGTAGATAGCATGGTGCGTTTTTTTTATAGTGGTTTCCCCAGTAGGCCTAATCCACTCTCATTATTTAATGTTTTAAAAACTGTTCGAAGTGACGTCCTCTTTCTCGCATGCGGAGTTCGGTTACTCGAGGAATATTGCGCATTGCACGGTACGCTGTGTCCGGCACAATATCGAAGGCCGCAATGATGGCTTCACGTACTTCGTTCTTTGTTACTATTTCACTGGTATTCTACTAAATTGTTCACATGGCACCGTAGGAAAAAATCTAAAACGTCAAGGTCTGACGACCGTGCCGGCCAGGCGATTTGGACACCACGACTCATCCGCCTACTCGGATAACGCGAGTTAATTTCAAATATCGCGTACTCGTCGGCGAAAATGAGGCGGAGCACCGTCATGTTGCAAAATCAAGTCAACGTCGAAGAGGTACATCAGCCAGGAGAATTGGCAAATGGTTACTTAAAAATTCGGTGTAAATTCTCCCCCTCCCCCCATTTATATGTTGCGGGAGAAAATGTGGACCGACCTGAAAATCATCGATGGAAAAATTTATATTAATAAGCAAAATGTTACATTTTCACCGCTCCCGTAACTACCACTTGATTCCCGATTCTTCCCTCCTATAACGTTCATTGATCACCGATGTTGGGAAGAACTCTCGTGGACTCCGTGCGGATTTTTTTCTTCCCAATATAGGAGATTGCACCTATTAAATACGCCGTTCAGCGGGAAAGTGACTTCGTCGGTCCGCAAAATGTTGTCGGGGAAAGATACATCCTGCATCCGACATTGCGCGAGAAAGAATGTGCGTATATTTTATCGATGGTGTTACAATATTTGAAAAATATCGCGAATGTGAAACGTCAATGATTACCTTCGCAAAAACAGACGCGTCGTTCTTGATCACCCGACAAGAATTGTTGCACACGTTGATAGTGGAACGGGATCTATTTCTACGCAAAGTGTGATGTTTTGTTAAGCCGAGCTGATGGGCCAAACAGTGTACGCTGATTCCCAGATTTTCAAATACCAAATGAAGAATTCTTTCTTCGTCTCCAACACGAAGTCGCACTGGCACATTCATTGTTTCACGACTATACAGCACCAAACATCCTGTTTCGCGTAATTTTCGCATAACTGAGCCTTATAAAATTATGCTTCCACCAGGATGTCGCGCACTTACGGGAAAATGTTCCGCGTACATTTGAGCCGCGGTATCTTGCCCCATACTAACCAGTACATAATAATCATGTCAGCATATTCCTGTGGAGTAAATCTCATTTTTGTCGTGAATTCTTGATATTTTCACTAACTCATGAACTCGTGAAAGTGCGTACAGTCAAACATACAGAAACGGAAATAATTAACAATTAGCGAGAGGCGTGTTTCTTTTCTGCGCACAGCCCACTCGCTACTCATTGTGTTACCCCGCCTTTAGAAATCAGTTGATGCTCATCGTTGCTAGGAGATCTTCAGAATTAAACCATTTTTCTTTATACAATGTTCGGTCTTTCACGTGCGTTCATTAGAGTGTAGTATCATAAGCTTCTTTCAAAGAACGTACGCTTTAATTCGGACAATATCAAATTAGACAAACTGAAGGAAACTATCGCGGAAAAATGCCTAGAACTGGTCAACGGAAAAGATGTTTTATTGCATCAGGACAACGTCAGGTCTCATGCTTCTTTCACCTGGGAAAAAATGTTACAACTCGGCTGGAATATTTCACCGTACCCAACATATTCACCAGCCACTGTTCCTTCGAATCACTATTTGTTCCGACCTTTGTAGAATTTCCTTAAGAGTAAGACGTTCACTTTTTGGAGGACTGCAAAAACCACCTTCAGCAGTTCTTCGCTACGAAAACATCCGAATTCTACACGCACGAAATTATATAGCTGCCCGAAAGATGGTAAAAGATTATAGAAAACGACGGCCGTTACATTATTGATTGAAATTGTTTTTAAATACAAATAAACTTACTACAATTTTTAGCTGAAAATACGACATTACTTTCCTCACAACTCAATATTTTCAATTAGTTTTCGATCGGTGCTTCACTGTTGATGATCACTAGTTGAGATGGTTCCAAACAAAAGTATCGACCAATCCCGATTGGCTTTCTGTGAAAAATTACTTGGTTCATCATCGATGCAAATATCTCGAAACCAACCGAATTTATGATATAATTTATGGTTTTTGTATTACGATTAAAGAGGACCTACGGTTAAAGTAAGAGGAAGTAAGATCGAAACATTTCGCAACTTTGTATTAAAAATTCAACAAATTTAAATCTTTCTGCCCGACTAATTCCAAAGCTTTGTAATCACTAACTTTTAAGTTCACTCAGTGTAACTCTTGCTGTGCCCAAAGATAAAATAAATTGAAAGAAAAAATTTTTTTTACTTGCAAAAGTAAATTCAGGTCAGAAAGGATTAAGAAACTGTCATCTACAAATTTGGCTTCATCTTTTGTATTATATATAATTGTAATCAAAGAAGTCTTCTAATGTACAATTAGTTTATCAATTTTAATTTTAAATATATAAAATATTTCAACGTAATTAGCACAAAAATTACGATATGTACATTTTATAGAGACTTGTGCTTTAATTAATGCGTTAAATACTTTTAGCTTTAGATTTTAATTTAGTATCTTAATTTTTCTTTAAAACTTAACGAAACTTCTTGTCATTGAAAAAATTCCGAAGTAAATTAATATACGTTTACAAATGCTAACTTATCTGTATGGAAAACATTCCTTCCTACAATTTGCTTTTTATTATTTTCAGTAGGTACAACATTTAAATAACGCAATTTTGCAAAAATTATTCTTACTTGACGTAATTTCTTGATATCATTTTTTTTAGTAGAAAATGCAAGTTTAATAACAACATATGTACTTAGCACTACTTTTCATTTTTGAATAAAGTAATAGGTTTATGAATATAGAATTATGCATTATATTTACGTTATTAACCGTGATTTTTTCTTTCTTTTCTTTTTTAATATTATTACATAACAGATCTGTTTTTTCAATTGCCGTAAATTTGTCGCCAAATTCTGTACAGATCTATTTTATTTCTGCCGCCTATCTGCCATCAGACTATCTTAGGATCGCTTGGTTTCGATCGTTAATCTTGTCAAGTTATATTAGGTTGGTGCGTATGAAATGTCGGATTCTCTTTACATGCGGACGTTTTCCTACCCTGTTTTCGTTATACTTTTGTATTTGGCATAACCTCATTCATACTCGTATTGTCCATTGCCAGAGACTCATTTCAACAAAATAGGTTTTCTCGAAGGTCTTCCCTTTTTTATTTCTTTTGAGTTTATTACCGATATGAATTCTGCCGACATTCGCGTCATTTTCTTATATGAGTACAAACTTGGTAATAGTGCTGCAAAAGCTGCACGCAACATAAACCAAGCGTTTGGGGAGAATACGGTTAACAATCGGAAAGTGCAGCGTTGGTTCGAAAAATTTCGGACTGGCGATTTTTCACTGCAAAATGAGCCGCGCGGAAGACCCAAAACGTCTGTGAATAATGATGACCTGAAGGCTCTAGTGGAAGCGGATCCAGCCGTATCCACGAGGGAACTTGCTATCAGGATGAAAGTTGACCATACAACGATATTGAGACACCAAATTGTACTCCCATCGCTTGTGAATCGGCATGGCCCGCTACTGCTCCATGACAACGCTCGGCCGCACACATCGCACAAAACAATTGCGAAACTGAACGAACTGGAATATGAAGTTTTGCAGCATCCACCATATTCACCGGATCTCTCGCCGACCGATTTTCATTTTTTCAAGCATTTAGAGCTGTTTTTAAGAGGCAAACACCATGAAAATGAAGACAGTCTAAAAAACTCGATATCAGAGTTTATTAATTCTAAAGACCAAAATTTTTTTAAGACAGGCATCTACGCTTTAAAATCTCGTTGGGAGAAGTGTATTGAAGCGAATGGAGCATACTTTGATTGAATAAACAGCTTTTGAAGAAAGATATACAGTTTTATACAATCACTTAAGAATCCGACATTTCATATGCACCAACCTAATAGTATAAGCAGGCTTTCTGATGAGAACACGAATTTAATACGGACAGAGATGTCAATTATGATTTACTGCAGTATTTTAATCGATCACTTGTCGGTACTCTGTTAACGTTTTACTTATTAAAGATTATAGAAGTTAAATCGACAATAAAATTTTTCATTCAAATGCGACCAAATGTTTGGCAAATTATATTATGTAGAGCATTAAAATCTATTATATTTATATATGCGAGGTAATAAATCACCGGGCTTAAGTATATTTATAACACAAAAACTCATACATTACGAGGGAAAAAATCCGAAACAGAATGAAAAATTTTAATTTGGCACTTGTAATGTAACAATAAAATAATTTATAGAACATACGGTATGAAGAGGATCAATATTACCAAAGCTCAGTATATAGGGCGTTATTAATTCAATTTAATTATATTTCGTTCCAAAACTATGCCATATGTAGAGATCGCACAGTATGCGTGTTATTTTATTTTCTGAAAAAAATACACACGGATTTAAATGGCAAACGTGTTGTTATAGTTCTCGCTTAATATTTATTTTTTTCTCTCCTCTCACTACTTAATAATAACTTTTGTGTTTTTTCCTTCTCTATTAGTATACACATATCATGCACGCACACACGCATACGCTCACACACGCTCACACGCATGCAAGCACACACAGAGTCTTTCCCTCACATTTTTAATTCTCCTTTAGGGTGCAATCCACTAGCTTTATAGGCTTCGAAGCAGTTTTTTATATACAAGGAATTAATTAAGTCATTATATAGCTAGAATGCTTTGAAGCGTCTAATGAATCGTACCCTTAATCAGATCATTCAATCGTTATATGTTTAAGGTTTTAGTTAATGATATTCATTAACTAAATCGCTTTTAGTTAATGATTATTAAAATTATTGTAGAATATCAATTAGTAATTATTAGAATATAATGTAATTGATGTATACATGCATCGTTGCATATTTGTAAGTCTGAATACTTGGATCCTTGAATTTGAATACCTATAAATAAAAACAAGTTTTTTTCAGAAAAAAGATTTTCAGATTCTTACATTTTAAATTTCATGAATTGCAAGTTCATTGAATTTTTTGTATTATAAAATTTACAGGTTTAAATATTCATACATATATGCATGGATTTATTAGATTCATGATTTTTTAAATCTTTGAATTACTAATTTCTTTTCACTCAGTTCTTTAAATAATTGGATAGTCTTAAATCCTTGGATGCAAGTATTCTTAGATTATTGGATCCGTGGATCCTGAGTTTCCCAGTTCTATTAAGTTTCACTCACTTCTTACATTTTTCATACTCTATATCCAATTGGAAACATTGTTATTCGTAACTCATATTATGTCTCTTTCTTAATTGTTCAAGCGTGTTCATGCGCGATTGCCATACAATATACCTTTCTTACGTAACATATATTATTTTACATTTCAGTCTATACATGCGCGTGTACGTGCGCCCACGCATTTGTGTTGTGTGTTGTGTGTGTGTGTGTGTGTGTGTGTGTGTGTGTATGCATCATTGCTACAAGTATATATGTACCCAGATAGCCAAACTTACGCAAACAGATTTTGAGCAGAGTCTGTTACAAATTTTCGATAGCAGAAAGACAATAAATCTAACACAGGATTTATTCTATCAGATTATGTTACCAAGCTACCTGCTACCAGATATGCGACAGAGACTGTTGACAGGTAATTGACAGGCAGATTGGCGGCAGAAACCGAGCAGAGTCTGTACCGATCTGACGGCAGAGACAGAAACCGAGTAAATTTTGCAACGTACACGTAACTTGGCGGCAGCCTCTGCACGGTTTCTGCTACCAATCTACTTTTATTGCTTATCAGCAGGCTCCGACATCAAAGCCACCAATGAGCTGAAGCCGACACAGATCGCTATGGTTTTACGAGATTCTGATCAAATTTGTTGCCAATCTGCGTGCAGTCTGCGATCAATTTATTTACTGGATATATACGTACACACACACATACACACACACACACGCGCGCACGCACGCACGCACACACACACACAGGATCAATTAAATATTCGACTCGATTTCCGTTCCTCAATTTTTTTCCGACAATACAACATCTAACTTCTCCTATAATGATATAATATTGGCGGATCATACATAACAACAATATTATTTGTTTAATAATTTGTTCTATCGAATATAAGTCAAGTTAAACTTAAAAAACCGAACCGAACTTTCCAAGTGATTTAAAAATTATATAAATATTTATATATATATGTGTGTGTGTGTGTGTGTGTGTATATATATATATACATATATATAT
>NW_014555972.1:383607-420427 GCF_001313825.1 Dinoponera quadriceps
CACACACACACACACACACACACACACACACACACATATGTACATCTTTATGTGCGTGTGCGCGCGCGTGTATATAAATCGCTTCAAATAGATATAATATTAGCCGATTAAAAATAGATTGGTGTAAATAATCCATTATCTTCTTTCGTTTTCTTAAAATGTACAACAATAATTCAGTCTAATACATTCCAAAGCACCAATTTATAATTATTCGAGCACGTAAATTTATAAATATTTTTAAACCTTGCTATTTACCCAGAAGCATGTCAATCAATTTTACTTTTCGCTTGCGTTTTTCAATGAATAGACTTAAATTGAATTGCACCTAATGCAAATGTAAGTTATATGTATATTCATAAAAGTTTCTACAAAGGATTTTTTCCTTTTATTTGTTTGCCTTTAATATAATAATCCATTTTTCTCTGTGTAATATAATACTTGTAAATAAACTCACACTTCTCAATCCATCGAAAGAGTACGTCAAATATTTGATATCACTGATTTTCCGCAACAGAAACTTACGATGTCAAGGATATATGATATTAAGGATCTGTATTATCAGAAATTCGCAGTATATCCCGAAGAAGGTTTAATTAGTCTATCAGCATGAAATTTCGATGACAAGGATCTTTGGAATTAAGGATCAGTAATATTCTATGCGGTCGTGTATTTTTAATGTGTGTATGCATGCAATTGTATCATTGTCTCCTTTGTGAATATAAAGATGAATGTTAAGTAAAAATACTAATGATATAGTAGCGATAATAGTATTAGCGGAGTAGCAGCGGTAGTATCTCGATAATAACAATGTGCAGTACTACCTATATATTTGCGATAAAGTTTAGTATTAATAATAGTAATAGTTGTATTTAATAATAATAGTAGTGAGTCTTGTGCAAGCAACAAATGATATTTGAGTTGTTGACACCGTATCACACGAATCCTTTGTGGGATAATATTTGGAAGTTAACCAACAATTAGCGATATATAGATATTTGCCAAGTGCAAAGATTTTAGTGCGAAGAAAGCAATTATTGTTTCTTGGATCTTAGGTTTCCTTGGATCCTAGACACCTTAAGTTTTGATTACGAATCAAAGGAATTGAGTCGACTGTGGTATCAGTTACATTATATTAATAAAACCTTCGTCATCCGTCTTATCGCTTTCCTTTTAAAATTATTCTTCGTAAATGTTATTCCCGAAAGCTCTTATTACCAAAGACTGAAGACTTAATTTTAATTTGAAAATTATTATTAAGATAATCCCGAAATAAATAATAGAATCTGTAAATAAGTGTATTTTTGCCTGTGAAACTAAGCATTTCTTTAATGTGCTTCAGTATGGATATTATCTCAAGATGGCTGATCATCCTGACCGATAGACAATCAGATAGCAGGTAGATTGTAAATGGACAGACAGACAAACAGACAAATACAGACAGTCAGACACCGCGACATAACGCGCATAAGTGTTCAATATACCTGACTGACGAACATGACGCGTGCTTTTGTGTATATGTGTCAATGTATCCATATGCTGGATTGGATTATTATAGTTTTTTATATTTCCTCTTTGTTTTTTTTTAACATAATAACTCGATTCTACACTTGGCAGTATTGTGAACGATCGCCCTGCAGGCGTTTAATTATTTTTCCTTATCGTACTTGCACTTTTTGTCTCGGTTCTTAAATCTCAAAAAAGACAATAACATTTCAACAAGACGTGAATGACATAAACGGTGAACGTCTTTGGCAGTGATCGTAGAATTGCGTGCTCATTTTTGTTTTATTTTCTTATGCATTCTTTTGCTTCGGTTGATTATTTTCGATTCGCTTCTGTTAAGCGTATGTCGTGTTGCATGACTTTAACAAGTATTTCTTTTTTATATCTCACGAACATCAAAGCAGTGTGTAATGTTACATTGCGCCGCTAAGTTCCAAGAAATTAGCATAGCAAGATTAGTTAAGACGAGTTATTACTAGCGATACAATGCATCTTAGATTCCTGAATCCTTGGATTATTTATTCTTTACATCGATATATCATATATCATTGAATTTTTTTGTGAAGTTATTTTATTGGATTCTATGCTCCTTAGTTTTTTGCAAGTCGTTAAATTTCCAGAAGATTCCTTAAGATTCCTTAAGATTATTTCAATTAATTCTGAGATCCTTTCTAAAGTACCAGCTTTCCCAATTTTTCCGTAACGTTTTTCAATTTGTATGTAACGTTGATACACATTGAAAGCTATTCGACACAAAAAAGGGTGTCACAAAAAAGCCTGTTTTTACTGTGTTTGGCAAAAGTAAAATAGACATCATTTCTTATAATTTTTGAGACGAAAAATCCGATGGTGCTAGTTAAAATTACATCACACGACGGGAACACATAAAAATATAATTTAAATCGGGAAAATACGTGCCGTTGCAGTTATTTGTGAGATCAGTCGCTATGCTACCGATAGTAGAAAATACGATACACTATGTGTGTGTTTTTACATTAAAATACAGAATATCGTATGAAAATGTGATATTTGATAGCGAAAGAATCAGGCGCAATGGAAAATTCTCGTTCATGCGCTTGCATGAACATGCCCGAGAACTTTCTCAGATAGGAAAGAGATATCAAGAATATCATTTGATCATGAGCGGACGTCAAATAAACGTTATAAATTAGGTTTTAGGAGATCCGATAATGATATCAATATGTTACATCTACTAGACGTCATTTTGTAAAATGACTGACTGACAACAAAAACAAGATTATTTAATTTATTATTATTTTTCATTACTATGGAATTTATCCATTAATATGATTTAAACAAAGTTTTAAGGTTTAAACCAATGTTTTAACATTTTATTTAAATAATTTAAAAAATCTGTCATTTTATTTTTATGTCACATCTTCATAAATATGTCTCTCTGTTTGAATCTCGTAGCAGTCATCCATCCTTTCTTTTAATGCAGGCTTGTTTGACTTCTATGATTTAGGAATTAGTGATGTCAGTGAGTTCCGATGATATCTTTATTGAATTAGGGTTATAATATAACCTTATATCATCCAAAATATCATTGTCATGGTATATTTTTTCTTATTTAAACTTAATTTTTTGTGTTCCCGTCATGAAATATAATTTTAACTAGTACTATCGGATTTCTCATCTCAGAAACTCTAAAAAATTATGTTTATTTTATATTTCCTGAGCANTATTTCCTGAGCATAGCAGAAACAGGCTTTTTTAATAATAACTTTCTTTGTTTTAACTTTCATGAAATAAAGAATAAGTAAAAAATAAATGCTTAATATTTTTAAATTGTCTATGCTATCAGAAAAAAATTAAGTTAATAAATAATTTATTTAAAATATATTCCGAACTACATTATTGTTGAAATTAATTTTTGAAATTATTACAAAGATTCTTGATGTTGATCTTTAATGAAAAAGTTGTCAAATAACCCAGGTAGCAGAGTGACACCAGAACACGTCATATTAACATCATATTGAAGCCAATATAACGTCTTCTGACGTTACTCTTCTACTTAAAAAAACTTTCATGAAACTTTTTTCAGTTTTCTGTAGTATAAAATGACCCCAGATATACAGAAATGCTGAACATAGTAAATAGCAAAAATTTAATATATTTTTTGTGATGCCATTGTAACAGTATAACATGTCTAAAATATACTTGTTTTAAGAAATACTCATTTATAACTTCATAATTTTAATCGAAGAATTTACTTCATATTACTGTAATAATTCTGAAATAATTACATTCTCTCTCGGACAAAATATACAGCAATATTTGTAGCGCCAGAATATTGCCGCAATTTTGTCGCAACTTTCACCATCAAATGATCTTTTATACTGACAAAATGCTTGTTATATGAGGACGCATTTTAACGTACTTATGCTAGTCGATACAGGCAATATACTGAAATATATTTATTGAGGACGTTTTTATTATTTAGCCAATGCGTTTCTTCAAAAGCCCCCAAATAGCCAAATCTGCCAAAGCAGATTTTACGTAATCTGCTGCAGACTAAGTAAGCAGCTGGCTGGCAGAAATTCGTTTTATTAATGACACTAATTCAATTATATTTTCCAGTAACAATAAAGAATATAATCGTTACTTTTATTGATATACTGTGGTGACAGTAACTCATTTAAAGATCTTTAAAACTTAATGAAGAAAGTTTAAAAACTTAATGGAAAAAAAAAACAGAAATTGTAACGACTTGTAAAATTTAATTTTATACATATATGTATATACATACATATATATACACATATATCTATGTACATACACATATACAAAGTTGGAAAGTAACGCGTTATTTATAACGTCGTTACCGTTACAGTTACTCTTTTCAGTAACGATTTGGTAATGATGTTACAATTCCTTATCAGTAACGGTAATGATAACACGTTACATTTTTTGGATAACGGTAACGAATATAATCGTTATTTTTATTGTTATTTTGCACACCTACAATATATATATATATATATTAGGTGCGCAAATAAGTTCAATACCTTTTTTGAGGAAATTAAATATTTATTTTCAAATACACGAACAATATATTAATCAATGAAATGGTCTCCATCATTTCCTACAGTTTTTGTCCATCTATCTGGCAGCTGGCAAATCCATTGTCGGAGGAAAGATGACGGCTTTGATTCGATGAAGTCATCTATATATTCTCGAAGCTCTCCGATGCTTTTGAAATGTGTGTCGGCTATTTGGTGTTGCACCAATTGGAAAAGGTGATAATCCAAAAGTGCCAAGTCCAGTGAGTAAGCATGGAGGAGAACTTTCCAGCTCAACGAACAAATCGTTTCCTTAGCTCCTTTGCGACGTGTAACCGAGCGTTGTCATGCTGCAAAACGATTTGCCGCGTTCCATAGTATGTAAAATGCCCTTTTCTTTCGATTTCGTTGCTTAAACGAACAAAATGCTGTTGGTAGTAGTCATCAATAATAATTTGGCCTGGTTCCAGCAATTCATAATATATAAGGTCCTTTATACCCCACCAAATAGAGTAAAACTTTTTTTCCGTGAATATTGGATTTCACAATTGATGTCGACGGTTGACCAGGGTCAATCTGCGATTTTCTTCGTCTAAGTTTTAAAGTTGACACTTCAAAATCCATCAAGCGGCGGGGAAATATTTGAACTTAAACCGGAGTTATGAACGATTAAACGTAAGGGTACCGAACTTACTTGCGTACCTAATATATTAAATGAGCAAAAGCGAATCCTAAAAAAAAGCCCTCAAAACTCAATATAATTGTAACGAATAACAGTAAAGTGTTATTTTTTCAATAAGTAACGAGTAACGGCAATGAGTTATTTTTTAAATATAACTCTCCTAACTTTGCATACATACATGTGTGTGTGTGTGTGTGTGTGTGTGTGTGTGTGTGTGTGTGTGTGTGTGTGTGTGTGCAGGCTATTTGATAAGAACGACATAACTCAAAAATTATTTATGTAATGAATTGAAAAAAAAATACATACTACTTACATACACATACTACTTGATAAGAACCGTGATGCTTTATTATTAATAATTTATTTAATCTCTATTATCAATAATATAGTTGCCTGGCATCTCGGAGGCATACTTTCCACTAATTTTATGACATATTCTCGAAGTAAAGATCTCCAGATCAATTGAATTTGTCGAACTAGCTGCTTGACTTTTCAAATCTCTTCTTTCCACAAAGCTTAAGCTTCATGAATGTTCAAACATTTTCAATAAGGTTTTGCATCCAGTGACAGTGTCACGGTCAAATCCATTATAAACGATCCGTTAAAATTAAAACCATTAAAATCCAAAAATCCATTAAACGACATTTCCTTGTTTCCACGCAGCACAAAGATAACTCCGATGTTTTAGATTGTCCTCTTGTAGTAGCCAATATTTCGTTTTTCTTTCTAAGCTTTTCTTTCTAATTTTTGAGCAGATGGTATAAAGCCCTCTCTTATCATTTTGGAGATGTTCAAATTGTCCGTAAAATATGTATGTGCAAAGTGCTATATTCCTGCTTTGAGAAGCCCCCCTCCTCGTAGTGTATCTTCCTGACATAGTGAGTGGATTTGAGTCTTCTAAAACTTCTGGATCCACGTCGGTCCGAGCGGAAGCTTATCGAACATGCTGATGGCTATGCCTGGGAGGAGAAAACAGACTGAGAATATATCAAGCGTCACTTGTGTCACTTATGTGATGTTTCTTCCGCGACTCTCAAAAGCGTATCGTCTAGCCGGTAGATATTGTCGAACCAGGGCGTACTGCCGAGATGGGACGTACAGTCCAACTGAGTTCAGCTAGGACTTACAGTCGGGATGAGGCATATAATCCAATCAAGAGCACAATAGAGTCCATTGACTCGATACTGGCACGAACCAAGTCCGCCTCATCGAGGGAGAGTCGAAATAGGTTTCATCCCAAGACGACTAACGGATCAACGGAGCAAATAGTTTCGTAGCCTTTCTCGGTCTTGGCTGAGAAGGGAGGCGAGAAGGAGCTAAGAATTTCACTCCCTTCCCAGTGAAAACTGACGAACGGCAGGCAAGCGGGTTCGCGGAGCGGACGACGGCCTCCCCTTCCTTGCTTCGGCACGGCGAATGGTCGGTAAGTTGTCTCCATCACTTGAACCTTCAAAAGTAGAGTCTAACCTTCCAGTTAGCTCGTCACATTTTTAATATCCTCTCTGGCAAATTATAATCAATAGGGTCGGGATATGTGTCCGGCCGGGTTATGCGCGTTATGTGCGTGTTTAGCGGCTAAACTGCTCATCATGCGAAATATGCAGATCCTGCTGCAGGCATTGCTGGATTTTTCCATCACTCCTTCCATGACATGTTGGTTATTGGAGCGCGACGAAAGTAGTTTAGAATGTGGAGCATACAAGCTGAACAAGCTGAAATAGCAGTACGTTACGCGTGTCGGGATTCACATTAAACTGTTTTGAGAAGCATCCCCAAACATGCACCTTTACTGGATGTTTAACGTTCCACTGGACAGGTTTATTAGCGTGGGGACACCAATATGAGTGATAGGAGTGTGTACTCAAAAGAAGCTTCGTCGGAAAAAATCACATTGTCCCAATCGCGATCCAAATTTCTTTTTGCGCCCAAGCAATTCTTTCTTTGACATGTTTTTCGAACAGTAGAGGTTTCTTAATTGTACTTCGACATTTCACAATCATGAGCACATAAACGTCTTCTTATTGTGTCACATAACATATATTTATACCTTTTTGATGTAATGCTGTTTGTCCGCCATTCAATGATAGACGAGTATGGTTCGTAAACATCTGTAAAATCAGTTTGTCCTCATTTTTCGTCGTTTTCTCGAATATCTCGGAATATATTTCATTTTCAAATGATTTTGTGCTAGTACTTTTATACACAGAATGACCAGAGGATCGATTTATGTTAAAAGCACCATATCATTCCATGTGAAAATGCGAAGTTGACTTTCATGTCTCCTCTACACAGCTGCCTACAAAAAAATTATTGATATTAGATTATGCTCATGTCGAAACCATTTAAGCTTCATTTAAAACATTTCTCGATATTGTTAATAGTTCCGGAAATAATTGCATGGATCGATTTAAATAGGATATCCTGTATAATAAACAATAATAAATATCAATAATAAGTAATTGATAAGGCGTTCACAAATATATGCACCTAATATTGTGCACAAGTGGCTGCAATAATGCAAGGTCGCTATATCGCCACGTCGCTAAGAATGCTTTCATGCAGTTTTAGATGTATTATAATGTAAATGATTTCTACGTCGATTAAAACAAACTAATCGCTACTAATTAGAATTATTTCATTATTCATTAATTCTTGTAGAAAAATGGATCTGGACTTTTCGATTCATATTCGAATAATCATGATGAATATTCATCAAATGAATATTTGAAAATATGATTATTTTCAAATATTCACAAGTAATAGCGCTATGTAAATAGGTTCTATTTAAATTCTGCATATAGAAATTGACTTCCTGATTATTAATTATCTCGACATGTAATTTAAAATTCATATTCATATTTCCTTTTCCTTTGTCTCCTGAAATTTAAATTATTATAGAAAAATATTGTCTGGATAATTAGAATTCTATTATAATTAGTTGTTAGAGAACATAGCCACAATATTACAATATTATGAAATTTCGGGCTGATGAAAGATTTTAAAATGTAAGAATTTAAAGGACAAAAACTAAGGTACGATGAATTAACTTACGAATTGCAAATTTACGAATTTAACAATTTTACTATTCAAAGGATTAAGTATTTAAAAATCTTGTAATCCAGGAATCTAAGAATTTATATAAAAAATCTAAAGTGTTACAGATGTGGAGCCTAAAAAATCCAAAGATCTAGGAATCCAAGAATTCTTTGTTATCGTCTATGTATCTCTTAGTTTTAATATTTAAAGACTATATGTTATCTCTTGTTAGCGTAGCCGCCCGTTATGTTTTTTTTTTTCGGAAATTATAAGAACCTATTGATAACTTCTTATTTAATTCCACATATTTGTAGCATCTCCAGTTTCATAATTCATTTTTTTTAATGTCCTACAATCCTATAGCCATCCTTACTAATTAACTTATGCTCATAATTTTTCGACATCTTACGTATTTACAGTCGGTCTAATAAGAGCGTGACCGGGCAAACTTCTGTTTGAAAACCGTTACATCGAATATTTTTGAATCAGTAGGTAGAAAGACCTTTCCTTTACGACGCATTATATACAGGGTCCCAGTCATTGTTCGATCTTCGCTAAAGAACGACGTATTTAATGATGAGTATTAGAATATAGAGTAGACCGAGGTAAATCGGATCACATGGTGAATAGGTTCATAAGCTTTGAAACAGTTATTAGTTTTTGTTTCAAGTGAATGCGGAGGAAACACATAGAGGCAGCCGGCACGATAAAACAGCTCGTTTGAAACAAACAATTAACGACTGTCCAAAGCTTAAATTAATCCGATTCTTTCTATGATCCAATTCGCTTCGATCTATCTTATGGAGAATTTAAATCCTAAGAGGATAGTCCAAAATTACCAGAGATTAATACCATCTGCCAAAAAAAGTGGTTTCAAAGTAAAGGTCAGAATTGGATCTTCTATGAGGGACAACGACCCGAAACATTAGAGTCTTTGCTCCCAATGCAAGGAAGAAAATAACATCGAATTATTAGACTGGTCATCATAATCATCAGATACAAGTTCTATTAAAAATGTCTCAACATTAATAAAGATAACATTTTATGAAAAAAAAAGTGTACATGATGATCTGATTCGTTCAATATGGCGATTTTTATCTCGAGAGTATGTTGTAAAATTAGTGAAAAGTATGCCTGGAAAATGTCAAGCAATAATTGATAATGGCGGTACTGACTGACTTGTTAATACAAAAGCGTTGCAGTATTAATTGTGTAGTACATATGTAACTTTTTTCATTTTGTTATAATAAATAGTTTAAAAGTTATATCGGTCACGTTCTCATTAAACAGACTGTATTACTGCCCTTCCTTCTTTCTTTCACCTCCCCCCCCCCTCAACCCCTCTCTCTCTCTCACTCTCTCTCTCTCTCTCTCTCTCTCTCTCTCTCTCTCTTTCTCCCCTTCTCTCTCTTTCTCTTCCTTTCCCTTTGCCTCCTTCCTTATTTCTTTTTTTCTCTCCTCTCTCTTCATCTCTCTCACTCACTAACTCATTCGTTTACTCATTCATTCTCTCACTATCTCTACCTCTATCTTCATCGCTTTAATAATAACATGGTAAACTCGTACAATTTTTTCACAGTTTTTGTAGCGAGTTTGTTTCCTCTTTCATTAAAAGATTAAGACGGACGGTTAAATTTCACATATTTTTTTTATTTTTTGTTTCTGTTATGTCGGTGAGCCGATGTCCGCTGCTGAAGGCACAAGGCTTTGCACTAGAACTCGGTCACCTAGTCTAGCTCACTCATCTACAACCTATTACCAAACTAGCCTCATGTTCTTATGAAAATTTATTTAAATCTCGAGCGGAAGCACGAAATATACGGAATAACTAGTTTATATTTAGTCTGATGCGGATCAAAGAGCAAATATATTTTTGCGTGACCAATGATATATACAAAAATTTATAATTAAGGAAATTATAATTAAATAAATTTATTTGTTAACATCTCGTTAGAGTTTCTCATAGATGGAAAATGTTAACAGTGATAATAGTAGCGCAACCGATTGTTACTTGAAAAGTGCAACCACCCGAGAAATAGTTTAATTTAACAAGTTTTTTTCACTTCAGTTCTGTGCTGTAATGCTGTTTTAAACAATCGATCACCAGGTCTTCCCCTCTCTTCTCCTCTATCTTTCGTTCTTTCGGTTTTCTTTCGCTTTCTTTATCTAAATTATTTTTGGTACTTCTGTGAATATGGAAAGAATGGTGATCGATTGATCTCAAGTGTATCGTGTACCGTTCATCATTCTTAATTATCTTCTTATAAAATTTAATCTTCCATCATTTAACGAATAGAGGAAATCGACTTTAAATTACGTCTTATTCGATCGAAAATTGCAAGACCAATAACAATAGTATTCTTGAAGATTGATATTTTCATATTTCCGTATTTTTAGACAATTAATTTCTTTCCTATTGATTTGGCGATGTAGTAGCTTCATGCAGAACAGCTTCATGCAGAATAATGATATAGCCATTATGATTATTGATGTTAATATGATGTTATTAGCTGTACAATTTTCGAACCAATAAACATATTTAAAGTTGACTTATTCTATATACTTAAAATATATATTTTTCTTAATAAAAAAAATATGTATTCTCCCATATTTCTGTTTAAAGTCAATTTAATCAGAGTGTCCTATACTGGGTGCCCCAAAAAAAGACATCAGTATTGTTCATAAATATCGTTATATTTTCTCGCATACTTTTGCAGGACGTCCTGTACATTTTTATTTTTATTTATTAAAAACAAATCAGTCGTTAAAATTTCTAAATAAATTGGATATATGTTAAAAAAGAAAAGTATCAGTATATTACAAAGGTACTGTCGAAAGTCATGTTCGCCAATTTGTTGTAAAAATTTCAGGATTGGTAGAAAAATTAAACGTGTCAGAAAATATTTCTGTATTTAGATTTTTATATCTCTGGCTCAATTGATATAATGTTGCTAACGTTTTGACAGTTTATAGACAAACGTGATAAAAATTTATTGCGGCCACATGTAGACAACGATGCACAGTTTTCTGTAATATTTCATCAGTTTGAAAATATCTGATTTTTAATACATGCTACAAAAAATTTAACAAGTTGTAATAAAGATAAATCTGACAATAAATGGGATGAAGTTCTATCGAATATATATATCGCTACGTATAACTAAAATAAACCTCTATTGTAAGAAGAAATAATTTAAAACTATCAGAACATTAACAAAAATATCAACTGACCAAGATTTTGAACAAAAAAAAATATTTGTGATATTGCTTTATTATAAATATAAAAAAAAATATATATTTTTTTTTTCCCTCTGCAAATCCCTAAATTTTTCAATAAACTGGAACAATCACACTTTCAATATATAACCTTTGTATATGAATATATGAACATGTTTGCGCGTGCGTGCATGTGTATGCGTGCGCGCATATTTCCAGTATTATTTATATATTTATGTAAATATAGTATTTTTATCAGAATATGGTAAAATAATAGTAAGAGAGCAGTAAGTAAAATTGTAATAAAAATTATGCATTAAAAAAAATTCAGTTTTATAACATGTTATGTATTGTTTAAGCAACATGTTCTAACTGTAGCATACTTTATGTATCCCTTAAAAATATATATATTTTTGCGAAAAGAGAGAATTCTATTATTTCGGTCCAGCTCTTTCTCTCTCTCCCTTCTTTTGAGGACGCCCTGTACATCTCCACATATGGTTTGTATTAATAAGAAAGAATACTAATACACAGTTCCAAACGCTATCCTGCTGCGGTGTAGATTCTATCCAATATCCAATCTGCTAATTCTTGCGTATTCCGATTTTTAGTTTTCTATTATATATTTCTCCTTTCTCTCCCTTCACTCTTTTTATTTCATTCCCTCTTTCTCCCTCTCATACACGCGCGCACATACACGCCCGGTCTTTCACGCTCTCCTTCCTTTCTTAATATAAACAATGTACATTCTAGCAAGATATATTATGCTGTATGTGTATGTATGATATAGACTCTATTGTATTGTTATGCATATTGTTTCTTTTTTGTTTTCTTAATTCACGTTCGACTTATGCGACGCTGCTCAACAGCGTTCATCTTGCGGACTTGATTTGCTTTCGCTCTTACGATCGAAATCCGGAAAAATGCTTTGTATTATCTATGATTAAGGAATTTAATTTCCAAACTTATTGTTAACGGTATATATATATATATATATATATATATATATATATATATATATATANTGCAAGCGGGTTAACGCGCGACTCGTTTAACCCGACCGTGAGTGCCGCGAGCATCAACTCCGAGTATATGTATGAGTATATATATATATATATATATATATATATATATATGTGCGCGTGTGTGTGTGTGTATATATATATGTATATTGCCAATTATTTAGAAAATTTCGTCGTTATCGCAATTTAATTCTTTCCACCGTGTCACAAATTGCCCTTCCATCTTTTCCCTCCCCCCAAAACCACTAAACCAAACCGCAAACTTGTCATTGTTTTTTTTTTCACGAATGACATATGTGACGTGTCCGATATATCAATATTTTATCATATAATACATTACATTTACATATCGATTGTATGTGTAAGGATGTATCCGGGTAGGGGACATAGCGATAAAATGTAAATTGCAGATAGCTTTCTTTATATAGCTTTTCGTTCTCTGTACTGTTCTCTATGTATCACAGCCTGGGCCGCGCCACTGCCTTTCTCTTACAACAATATATAATTGTTTATTCATATTTACCATTTTTCCTCTACCCTCATTTGAATTACGCGCGTATTGTCGCGTCTTTTCCAAATCATGCAGAGTTTCTCTTCCCTCTTTTCGTTCTTGTTCTTGAGCCGGTCTCACACGGTTCGCATGAGACTGTTCACGCGAGCGATCGAATATTCGCAACTTTATAAATGAAAGGGGCGTATCGGTAATTATTCGTGGACCAAGATAAATCACCGATGTCAAATGATGGGATTTTTCAAGCACACGTATTCCGTTACTTTTGTTCATATACTCTTATTTCATTCGGCACAGACGTTTATATTATTTTTTTCAATATCTTCTATTTTTTTCCCTTGATACCTCACACACACACACACGCGCGCGCGCGCGCGCGCACACGCACGCACGCACGCACGTACGCACACGCACGCACACACATATATATATATCTCGCTAAAGCGCGTATGCTACTATAGGTCCGTAATCCTCTCACTGGTACGAGTGTGTGAGAAATTTCACCATGTGACATCACTGAGATCAAATAACTGTCGCAATTAAATAATTTTCGATAGATGAATATTAATGCGTGGAGACACAACGTTTTACAAACAGGTGGCTTTATAGATTTGTCGAAGTCGATAATTCCACGGATCATACAAATTTGATAACATGTGTGTGTTATGTGTCATGGATCTTTGGTAACACAAAGCCTCCATCTTTTGGACTTTCATTTCGTACGTCCATGACACTATATAGATCTTTGGTACCGCGATTCTTCATCACAGATATTCGATCGCGTATATCCTTGTTAACATGTCGTAATCGAACGGACCTCATTTGATCCGCCGCTAAATCCTTTTAATGAATCTTCGATCTTTTTTTCTAATACAATTTTGTCTCCGTGTTTTTGTATAATAAAAATCATCTCTCTCGCGCTGTGCCATATGCGAACAGTGTGGGGCCGGCTTGTATATGTCTTTACAAACTGTATAAAGATCCATCTAGGGTGTCAACCGCTAGAAGTGGTGGATCGTCGAGACACAAATGACTATAATGAATCTAAAACGGAGTCTGATACAGTATGTTGACGGTGAGGCAGTGGCATAGTGGTGCACTAGTACAAGAGTTGCGCAGGCCGTTTTCCACGTCCATGCGTCTATCGACGCCGTTGCTGCTGCTGCTATCGCGACGTCGAAGAGCTTCTTCAGCCGACCGGCGCAATTGCCGATGATCGGCGACTGGGAAACTAGGGCACCACGTCCCAGATTTCGGCGAGGAAAACTGGCAGCTTCTTATTCTTAAATTTCAGGTTCAAGCACATCTCACTATTTTGATTGCCGAGGGTTCTAAGTTCCGTTAGAACCGAAAGAAGCTTCGCAAAGATCGTGCCGGATTTCGGCCTACGACGATTATCCACATATGCTTTCAACGTTTTCAAATAGATCTCCTGGAGTTTCTCTACTTTTTTACTTTCCACCAGATTGGGTCTCTCTGTAAAGTAATGATTATCATTGAATTAAAAAGGTGTGATATTCTATAAAAATAATTATAACAAAGAATATATATTGTGTAGTATAAAGTATGAAATGTGAAATAGTTAATACAACATAAAGTGTATAGAATGGATAAAAGTATTTCGATTTTTTACCATGTACGCGAAAAAAAAGTTTGGTTGAATTTACAAGACAGTGAACGAACCAAATGCGATTTTAATTGAAGGAAACAGAATTTCTGATTCTTATGATTAAAATCGGTCCTAATAACCAGAAATCCTGTTTTTTAAACCAAAACGCGTTTGACTCGTTCACTGTTTGGTAAATTCCACTAAACGTTTTTCCGATATTAATTATCGTTTGTGTGATATTAATTATCGACAGCAATTGTAATTGATCGAGCAACGTGAAGATAGCCTGCGCGCATTTGCAAATCTATATTTTCATATAGTTACTTTCTGATTTTATACATTGCTTATATTTGTTTATATATCTATATTGTATCGTTAAGTATACACTATATCTATAATATGACATTTAATCACCGTGTGCATTATCGATATTTATTAACATACATTATTGTCCTACTAAAGACTGAGGATTAATAGTTCGCAAAGGACAATTATGAATGTAGTATTTTCGTATGTATATTATCGTAACATCATTTGTTGAATTGAAAGAAGTTGGTGCTAATATTATTTCTTTCATAAAAATAGTTATTTTAATTTCTTCATTAGAGCTTATAGCTACAAATATTGGTAATTATACCAAAAATATTAATATGTCCAGAAAATATCAGTAAAACTCTGAGTAATTCATGAATAAATTCTGAGTAAATTTCGGAGTAAATTCATTGTCATTCAGAGTAATTTTGAGTAATTCAGAATATTTTTGAATAATTCTGAGAAAGTAAAATAAAATAATTTCAACTAATTCTTAACTTCTGTATATTTATAATGATAAGTTCTAATCATACATTTTTCTTAGAAAATCTCAGTATTTGCAAGAAATACTTAAAGAAAATAAATAATTTCGGAAAATATCAGGAAATAGATTTTTAGAAAAATGCAATTTTTTTCAAATTTAATCAAAGAAATATTTTTCCTGATTTTATCTATATTTATCTCAAAGTATTCCAATTTATAAACCTTTTCAAAAAAATTCAGAAAATTATTTTCACCAAGGTAATCCATATACTATTAGATATTTCCTGTATATATATGCGCTATAATGTGCAAATAATATCCTGTATATATATCGCATATATATATAAATATACACATTTCATATGCATGAACTAGATATACATTACGATGTATGGTATATACATGCAGTGATGTATAAATTCAGCATGCATATACTTTACATATAATATCGACCGTATTCCATGAATATACATATTTTGTAATAAACTTAAGTACTCAATAAGCAATTTGATAGCAAATTGTCGCCAAATTGGCATCAAATTTGCTCAAAACTTGATGGGAAATCCGGTGTCATTTGTGTTCACTAAAATCACAAGCACTAAAATGTAATAAGCTCGTGCTTCATCGCCAAAACCGAACGAAGACTTTCGACGCACTGTCAGCGGAGTCAGCGGCTTCTTAAAATCGTGAAAAAATCATCGCGCGGAAACTTTGTCGATGATCAATTCATTTTTCTCTTCGAAAGCGTCAACTTTAGACACGTTTCACGGTCGAACGAATAAATATATTTTTTGATGCATCAAAAAGGCAAAGTGTCGTTAAAGATGTAAAATTAAGAGCGTCTGTCGGGTTTGATGCGACATGCTTAATGTGCAAATCTTGCGGAGAGATTTTCGGAGCAACCTACATATACCATTGACTTCATCCAAATCCATCGGGCGTCTACGAATTTGACAAAATCGCAAACTCAATTTTAGTTGAAGTTCTTTCAATCACTGCTATATAATTGTTGCTCTATCTTTTGAACTTGGTACACAGTGAAAACAACGTCATCTTTTCACACACATTTTGATAGTAACAATTGTAACATTTGTACGACGAAAGATTTACTTGCAACGATTCTGCTCTGTACTGCATCAATAAATAAGATTTATATCTTGTATATGTACTGAATAGGTTATATCGGTGATCTACAATTGTAAACTTTCTATTTGCATCCTTAAGTGGACAAAATACACGATTACAGTATCCGGCAAATACAAAATAACAATTATAGTTAGTTGCAATTCCCTACCCAATAATATAACTGTTATATAACACACGCATTAAATAACAGTTGTATTATTGAGCAGGAGATTACAACTAAACATTTATATAACCGTTACTTTGCATTCGCTGGGTATATTCTCGCCTGAGAAAGTAGTGTAATGCTAATAGCAATATACAACATTGTTTAAACATTTTTTATATTAAACCTTTCTTCTGGTGAAAATCCATTTTAGGACATTCACTTAAGGTCATCTGGAGTATGTCAGTCAAGATTATGGCTTATGACGATAGCACGTAGATAGTTTTCAGAAGTTCAATCAAAATTAATTGATATGTTTAAGCCAAAATATGAAACAAACGAGAAAGAATCTCACGTTCTGTTACTTGCTAATATGTACGGACCTGAAAAAATGACGATAGCGGTGAGCAAAGCGTACTCAGCATTGTTAACCCTCATGGCGTACATTTGCCGGCAGAATCGTAAAAGATCTTCGATGGTCTCACCCATCCCGGCAACGTTATAGCTGTCGCGTGTATATGGTTGGTTGTTAGCGAAAATAATGCTGTCGGTTTGCACGTCGTATTTTCTTGCCATCCGCAGCATCATAACTTCGCTGGAGCATGCCTTCAACAAAGTGATCTGATCCTCGCGCATCAACTCGTTGAAGCCGGGTAGCCTCTTTGAAAACTCAACGATCAGTTGAACGGTCAGGATCGTGATTTCGGTGATGTGCCTGAAACTATAGTCACTCGGATCCTCGCCTTCCATTGGTTGATTCTAAAAGATTAAACGTATCACGTTAGATACAAAATTGTTCAATGCGATCATTTAAATGTCAGATTAATAACTTGTCATTTAATTAGATTTATAAAAGAAGTTTGTAAGTATTTCCGACAAATTTTGATGCTTCTGATGCAAAATTTCATTTTGTATGCACTTATTTATCGTTTAAATTATAATGAATCTTCGCAGTTAATTAGATAAAATTGCGTCATTTTTTTAGATTCTCTTAGTTATATCAGTACACAATATAAAATATATAAAGTATGACGATAACTAATTTGTACAACAGAGGACAATAAATGATTTAGAGTGGAATTATATTCATTTAACAGTTTAATATATAGAGGAGAAAGTGATATTATAATCCCCCATTTATATTTTGTACAATAACTTTATTAATAATCAATATTTTTAATTGAAAATTTAATAATCACATTCGTCAAATTGTTCAATCAATTCTAGACTCAAATGAAATATTTATTACTTGGGACATTATTTATAAAAAATGTGACAACGCTGCATAACGGGAAGAATAAGGATGACTTATACTAATTCCAATTAACCTAACCAACTGATTAACTCAACGGGATTGATTGAATCGCACTGATTAGTTTAGCTAATTGACAAATGCGATCGATCAATTCCGTTGAGTTAATCAGTCGATTAAGTTAATCGGAGTTGGTTGGTGCAAGTCACCCTAAGAGTAATATGGCTCCTCATTAAAATAAATTTAAAAAATTGGTTTTCGCACTGATTAGTTATATATATATTTCTCCTCATCAAAAATTTTAAATTATTTTTATTAAATATGTAGATATTATTTCTAGAATGCATTTATAATGTTCGACAAATGAATGGAAACACTGCGAAAAAGTTTATAATATATCCTGAGAATACACAAAAAATGATATATAATATAAAAAAAATATTGTAGTCACAAAATTCCAGTATTAATCGCTGCCAATAGATAAAAACAAATAAAAACAAATAAAGATTAATACAAATGTGTCTTCTTTTTCTAAATTTATCCTCTCTGTCTTTTATAAATGGAGTAATAAATTCCAGTATTCATTTATACCACTTATAACAAAGGCAGAGTCTGATGTCATCACGAATTTTGCTCAAATTGGAATATATTGTAGTATCAAGCTCTCAATACTTGACAAGTAAATTAGCATTTTTTATTATAATCGTTAATCAATATTGTTGACATGATTATAAACGTTGAAATATGCAAGTAAAAAATATTACATATATTAATCGTTCAACCATAATTTTTTAGCATATTTAGGTTATTGATGCGTTGCCTAATCGTTAATTGAAAATTATATTTCGTAAAAATTAATGTTATAAAGAAGAAAAAGTTGAGTAGAGCTAGGTTCCAACACACAATGTGAAGCGTGTTGCCGCCTTACCTGCTGCGCCTTTCGCTCGCTATCTGGCAAACGTGTTTTCGTAAGCGATACTTACAGCGCGAGAAACTTTGCAAGCAAATTTTTTGTGGATGCTTAAGAAATGTGCCGTCTTACTTGCCTATCAAGTAATGCGGGTTTGATGCTACAACATATTCCAATTTGAGCGAAATCCGTGATGACAATATCAAACTCTCCCCTTATAAGTATCAATGACTCATGTAAAATAGTACTGAAGTATTTAGAGGCTCAATTGCTAATAAAGGTTTTAATTATTATGTGCAGTACTTCAAATAAGTAATTAATTCCTGAGAAAGACATCGCATCAGTAATTTATTATTAGAGCTCAGTAGAGATTACTAAAGATTACTAAAGATCAGTGATTATCAATATGTCATCATTATCACTAAATTATTTTATATTATTAATATCTTTATAATTTAAGTATTCACAATTATTATCCGGTAGTAATAAAATTACTGAGATACAATACTGTATTACTGACAATAATACTTTTTTGTAAAGAATGTACCTTGAAAACGTTTCGAAATACTCGAAAGTAACAATGCATTGTTACAAATACTGGCTATTGTGTATTGGCATATCAATTCCGCTATTAAATAAATGATTCCACAAATAATTTCATTCCATTTCATTTCCATTTATTTACGAAAATTGCACTCCTTTGGTATAAAGATATAAAAAGTAATTAATCACGAGCATAAGAATTTACATGTGGAAAAATTTTATAACAGCATATTTAAAGATTGCCAAGAACATATAATTTAAAATAACGTTATTATTGAATTTATTCACATGCAATGTTAATCTATTTAAGAGTTTTAATTTGTCATAAAGAATGCGGTGTAATTTAATATAAAAGAGAGGATAATTCCTTAGGATTCGAGTGAGAACATTGAATAAGACCAGCCTTAGTAATAAAGGGCAATTAATTAATCTTCTCGATACTTTAAAAAAGAAAATTAAACTTGATGCTTGAGTTTTGACAAATATAAGCGCGGACTTCACAGCGATAGTAAAAACAAATAGTCGACGTGCTGCACGTTGTTGCCAAATTTACGCTTTAAGGCTTACAACTATCACTATCTAATTCATTGTATATTCAAATGATGTGGTAACGCAGCACTAACTAATCACATGTGTGTACAGTCTGGCGCACAAAAGCGTCGGCTAGACTGCTTCAAAAGGAAATTATTAAGAGGCTCTACTACTGTGATATTCGTTGAAGGATAGGGGAGACTATGCTTTGTACTAGAGACGCCAGTATTACTTTCCATTGTGACAAGAACACGTGATTTTTATCGAAAATCCTTAATATTTTCTTTAAAAATTTGTCACTTGTTAAAAAAAAACTGTTTTTAAAACCTTTACGAAGTCTCATCTGTACATTCACTTTCTCAACTTACTAGCAACAATTCCAGTTGTTTTCTAAGTTTTATTACCTTAAGTTAAAAATACTAATTTCTGAAGTTAAAAATATTAGTTTCTTTGTATCCTATTTCATATCACTCATCATTGGATGAAAAGTTTAACATTCTTCTTGGATTTGAATCCAACACAATAAAAATATGAGTCTTTAAAATATATATCAATACATGTGAAGTCACCATTAAAAAATAAACTATATTTTTCCTTAAAAATACTCCTAAAAGTGTTCCCTCTTTTTTTCATTCATGTCATGGTACTTTCTGTTTAAGGAATACATATTTATAGATCAATAATACTAATAATAATATATAATAAAATTGAATACAAAATACGGTACGTACTGTGATCCTTTTTAAGTCGTCCTCACTTGGTTGCTCGAACTCGCATTGGAAAGATACCAGCCTGTTTATCAATTCGTCCTGTTCTGGACTGATAGGCGTAGGCGTCGGCGGTTTCACACAAGCATAAGGACTAACGGGAGTGAGAATGCCACTACTTCCAGACCTAGATAATGATTCAGCTTCCGCTGGCTCGATTTTAACACTCATTTGATCACCTATCCCGGCACTACCTGGTGAACCGTTCATTGTTGTACTGTTCGGCTTATCTTTTTCCTGCAAAGGGACAAGATAAACATATAAATGGTCATATAAGAAGTATTTTGGAATTTAAGAAATTGCATATTTAATTTTTCGTAATTTATTGAGAATCCACAATAATTTTTAATCAAAAATTTAAAAAAAATTATGACAAATAAAAGCTTTGATATTTAATCAAGATGAAGAGAAATTAAAAGTAAAAAGCTATAGGCAAATAAGAGCTAAAAACTGATCTCGTAGTTAAATATTTCAATAAATTAATTAATATAATCATACATATATTAAGTGCAATAATATACAATTCTTTTAAAGTTTCAATGTCATTTGTCCATATGTTTCGATCTTTGTTTAGGAAGAAAGACAAAAATAGAAAACTAATATATTGCTAAATCGATCTATTAAGTGTGTAAGTTAATTCGATATTTTTAGTTTCACTCATTTCATACAACCATTCTGAACTTACTTATTTACTATTTTAATGCGATTTTAGTGTGCTGTTATTTATATTTATAAAATACAAAGTTAATAAAATAACTCTGAAGAATTCGACCGCGCGACCTTCACACGTGGCGCAGCTAAGATAACGCTAAAGTCTGGCAGTAAACTTTAGCGACGTATATCCCGAATAGTTTTTGGCTAAATGGAACTTAACCCTTATCGGTCGTAAGTCACCTCTCACGTGACAACAATACTTCGTCGCTGCGGTCGTATGTCACGTAGGAGGTGACAAGTTCGCATATTTACCGAAACCAGCTACAACCTAGTGAGAATCACGCATAAAAAGCTAGCGTCCGATAAGGGTTAATTATACTATTTTGGAAAGCTTTTGAGATAAGTTACAAAAATATGCAATGAAAAATAGTGTTTTATTTAAGAAATTGAAGGTGACCTTCACGTGACTTTCAAACGACTATTCAAGGTCAAATCGATGACACCACTTTATGGTTCCCTCGAAACCATATAACTTTTGTATAAGACATTTTTTGGTAAAACTCATATTTTTTCAAAATATTCTAATGCCCTGACCTTTTTTTACATCTTGTATGTATAATATTGTTAAAAAAAAAGGTACCTAAAAAATACTTAAAGTCTATATATTTCGTCTATATATTTCGAAACGTTAATTTAATGTTCCTTGCTTACTGGGTATTTACGTATTGGATATACACAGTATCAGAAAATTACATTTTATATATGAAACTTTTTGTTAATAACTTTTTAATAAACAATAAGCGACGGCTGAAACCTTCTGAAGGTTACTCAAGAGTGGATCTTCACAACCTCCACAAAATATATCACTGTCAAGATCATTAGGGGATAGGTCCCCTATTCGGCATATTTACCTAACGAATAATATATAATATAACGAATAATAATATAATGTAACGAAACGTGCAGCGTAATCTTAAAAACTAGCGGAAACATAATGAACATCGACGAAGAGCATGTTAGGCACTATACTCCTTTCAATTACGAAAAAAACATATTGCTAGAGCCGTGGATATGATTTGTAAGATTGGTACAAATGCTAGAGAGAGCGTAACGTGTTATGAATAAAATATAGAAAAAAAGGATAAAGAAGTAGTGTCAAAGGATTTGTTAGGGAAATTTTGTTCCCTATATACATCATCTAACCTAAACAAAAAATATCTAAAATGTCGAGGCGTTTCAAAGGCGTTTTTAAGAAGCGTTGGAACATAAAATATCTTAAAGATATCATTAAGACGTCTTATGTCCCGATTTTAGATATTGCGTTATCTGAGAAAAATATGTTTCGGAACAAATTTAACTAGCATCAGTAAAAAGAGATGAAGTTGGCAGCAGTGACAATTACTGTTGTTGCGTTTCATATCTTCTACCAGTAAATCAGTTATCAACACGCTACTCAGCTGCTGAAGAAGATGATTATTGCATTCAATATCGTAATCAAATTGAACGAATAAAAGAGAGACGGTTGAAACTTGCTGTTGAAATAATAGAGATAACACATATTAGATCATCCAAAAAATTCAGAAAATCCTTGCCATTCGTCGCGCTTGGGGTCAGTTTGCTCGGCAGTACATTCACCGAAACTGATGAATGAAAGTTCATTTCAAAGAGGGCGCTTTGCTTTATCAATTGCCGGTCTGGTGTTGACAAACAGAGCAAGTGATGTTGGATGGCGCGATCACGAAGATGGACAGCCAGAAGCTTCATTTGTGCAATGTTATGCTTTTTTGCTTTCGGAAGGGAAGCACCGTGATGGAGAGACTACCCGTGAAATTTGCGACATTTACGACGGGGAGGATGCTGTGTCAAATCAAACAGCCGTTCGTGCGATTTCGTAATGGTGATTTTGAGCTCTAAGATGGCCTACGGTTTGGAAGACCTTTCACGCTACTTGAGGATCGCCTGAAGCTAGCAATCGATGAAAACCCTTGCGGTAATGTGCTGGAACTCTCACAGAACTTCAACCCCAAGAGTATGCTTCATGACCATTTGAGGCCATTTGAGAGGGCTGTGAGTCACCTTGATGTCTGGCTTCCTTACACATTGACTGAGCGCAACCTCTTCACTCGTGTTGACGCGTGCGACGTGCTCTAAGAAAAAGTTCCAAGGATTTTTTTGAAGTAATTGATTACTAGTGATGAAAAAACTCTACTGTAATGTGTCAAAAAAACGATCATCGGGGGAAAGTCGGCTGAACCTCCTCGAAAGGAGAGAGGAGAGGAGCTGCACCCAAAGAAAGTCATGCTTTGCATCTGGTGGAGTGGCAAGAATATTGTCCACTTTGAATTCCTTCCAGAGAATCCACACAGTCGATTCTAACAAATACTGCGTCTAACTAGCTAACCTGAAGGTAACTCTTGCCACGAAGCAACCAAAATTGATGAATAGGAAGGGCGTCGTCTTTCAGCATGATAACGCGAGATCACGCGTTTCATTGGCGGTTCTCTGAAGACTCATTGAATATCGGACATCTTGCCCCACTCTCCATATTCCCCATCTTCCAAATGCACCAAACATTGCCCCTTCTATCACTTATTCCGGGCAATACTCCTTGAGGGGTAAAAAGTTCTATTCGTTGGAAAAGATCAAAAGCCACCTGACTGCATTCTTTGAGAGAAAGCTCAAGACATTCTACGAGCGCGAAATTTTCTCATTGTCCGAGAGATGGCAAAAAGTGATAGGTCAAAATGGACAATACATCATAGATTAATTGTCGATGGAACAGTGCCAATAAATTTTTGTTTCAGTGCTTCAAAAATTCTCAGGATTTTTTGGATGATCTAATATAAAGCGCGAATAAAAAAATAGACGTGATTTTGAGTAAAATGAAGTCGAATTATATACTAATATTTTGGCATAAAGTAAGCCGTATTAAATCAGTAATTTTAAGTTTAAGATATCCTTTAAACTATTTTTTGATATGCTTGAATATTAAAAAAACAATAATTCATATGCTCGTATTAAAAAAAAAATCTTTTTAACTTTATTTATTCAGTTATTATAAAAATTACTTATTGTTTAAGGCAATAATAAGTATCCAGTCTTTGACACTAACAGCTAATTTACTTGATAGAAGATACGAAACACAGCACCAATAATTTTACATGTTGCCAACTTCATCTCTTTTACTGGTGTTAGCTGAACCTATCTACAAATACACCCTTAACATACACAAAAATCACTATTCTATCGTCATAATAACAATAATATAAATGTATTGGTAATATATGGAAATAACACAAATAAAATTAATTTCAATAAGAACTTTTTCAGGAATTGGAGAGCTTTTCATAGGTTATGAAGTTGACAGTCCTAAAGCTGAGCGCAGCAATCGTTAATCAAGGGTTAATGGAAAGACGAGGGAAAGAAAGTAATTGTAGCCTTCAAAAATCATTTTGAAAGTGCAAGTAATTCCGAGCATTGATCTAAGTGATCAGCTATGTTCTGATCAATTGCACAAATTTGAGAATAAGGAATTGTAGTTACAACTCGACTAAGATTTCACATAAATTTAATTCAAAAAGTGTATTGCATATTTGGGAATAATTCATGAAACAATTACTTACCATCTACAACAGATGAGACAAGTTCATAAGAATGGGAGACGGATGTGATTATTATAGATGATAAAAAGGGCGCTTTTGATAAAATATGTTTTTGTTTAGTTTTAAGAGAAAAAATTTTCTATGTCCCTTGATAGGAACAATTTGCTGAAATATTCTCTCAATTGACCTCATTTCATTAATATTCGCAGTTTTCAGTTTAATTAAATAAATTTTATGATATATATTACAAAATTTTTTTATTACTTTTTAGAATTATATTTTAATTTTCATTACATTTTATAACATTACATTGAATTTCATGATGAAATAATTTGATGATGAATATAATTTATTTTGAAATATTTTTTATATATTTCAGTAATTTTTCAGTAATTTTCATCTCGCTGTTCATCAAATTCATAGTATATCAATATTCGCATATAAGGAAAGTTAAAGTATATTGTTGAAATTTACTGAATTTAACTGAAAACTGCGTATATTAATGGAATGATAATGAAATGGGCTAAATCGAGAGAGAATTTCAATAAAATTTTCAACAGGAATAATATTCCCATCAGGGCCAATTCATCACGGGTAATATAAAATGAAATTTATACGACCCGAAATACTGAAAATCATGGATAGCACCGGGCAATTGTCGACATTGACTAACAAGGGGAGTGTCAATAAGCGCCGTCCTAAATTTGGCTAATTTTTATATATGTTATAGTAATCCCTTCCTTCTAATAAAGCCTCATATAATTGTTGCCAATGAGCACTAGTTTATAAGAAATCGTAGTTGAAAGTTTTCCGTGCTCCTGGAGTACCGCTTCAGTAGGATCGAAATTCAAGTAGTAAACGTGGCTCAGCGAGTAAAGAGCGCGACTAGATCACTTGACGTCATTCGTTCGATTCCAGCTTGTTCCAAACTTTTTTTTCATTTTTCTGAAGTATACAATAAAATTAATTATTAATATGTGAATCAATATAGTAATATAAAAATTAGTTATTGTTATTATTAATTATTAATATATATATATATATATTAGTCGACTATATATCATCCCAGCATTATTACAATCATTTGCACTTTTGAAACGAAATTGTAGGAAAAGTAATGAGACACGCCTATCAATGGATAAATAAATTATTCTTTTAAAATTCGGGAAGGGATTTTATTTCAACGTTACATTACTAATCGTTATATTACTTGAGAATGCTTGCCTATGGTGGAGTTTTAAGATTTGTTCCCTGCTGGGAACGACATGTCAATGGTATAGTTTTTGCTTTCCGTTGACCCGTTTCTTTCACGTTCTAATTTTATAAAATATTAGTACAAATTTATTAACATACTTCCTTATAATTTTCGTCCTCCATAATTTCGTCCGACACTATGTGATGTTCTTCTATGACGATTTGTCTATCCAATGCCATATCTGCAGTGTTGTTAAGAATTTCAACTCCTATCGCAATGGAAACTGATGACATTTCATCTGGCGATGTCTTGCAAAACATGTCCATTTTTTTCAACATATTTGTGCAATAAATTACAGCATTTACAAGCTCATCTTCCCAATTATTATTCATCTGTGTACCGACACTAGCAGCATTTTCCTCTGCACTACTGCTTTCACCTTCCATTTTTCCTTCTTTTGCACAAGACTTCTACTGCTGTCCCACCGGCAGTTGTCGCTCGACTGGATGGTTTAAACACTAACAGTCGACGGGCAAACCGACAGGCAAACCGAAGGTTTCCCCCTATCACCCTCCTCACCCCTCCAATGAACGTGAAAGAAACGGGTCCGCAGGTAGTAAAAACGATATCACTGTCATGCTGTTCTCATAGGGAACAAATCTTAAAATTCCACCATAGGCAAGTATTCCCAAGTAATATAACGACTAATAACTTAACGTTGAAATAAAATACCTTTCTAAGCTTAAAAAAAAATTATTTATTTATTTATTGACAGGCGTATTTTATTACTTTTCCTACAATTCCGTTTCAAAAATACGAATGATTGTAATAATGCTGGGATGATATATAGTTGGCTAATTCATATATTGATAATTCATTTTTATATTAATTCATATATTAATATTTAATTATACGAAGCTTTATTAAAGAGATTACTATAACTATTATATAAGATTACTTTATAAAATTTATTACTATATATAAATTAGCCAAATCCAGGACGGCGCTTACTGGCACTTCCCTTGTCAGACAGAATAATTAATTTGCTCGTTAACTACGATGTGCGATAACGACGACTTGCGATGTACGAAACATACCGGACACCCTGTACACACGCACACACACGCGCATGCACGCTCGCATGCACGCACGCACACACACGCGCACGCACGCTCGCATGCACGCACGCACACACACACACACACAGAGAATGTCCCGAATAACGCGTCCGAAACTTATAACACGGATACCACAGGTATCGAGTAAATAAATACGGTCGAAGTTATCTTTCGAACTACCACATAAAGTTTCGAGTTATCGAAGAAAATAGATAGGCGAACCAGCGTGCGTGATTCGGTAGACGGAACATATAGAAAGAAAGATATCTTTGACCGTATACGCGATCATGACATTTGCGAGTCGTGGCTTGCCGTGTTCCACCGCGGGATCTGTATTTTGCCGTGTCGCTGTCTTTCGTAGCTTTGGACTAGCAGATAGTTAAACTCTAAATTGAGAGATATATATATGTATACAGGATGTCCCAGAGTAGCCTTACTAAAGCTCATGGAAGAATATATATATATATATAGAACGGATTGAGGTAAACATAAAAGTCCTATATCATGTTGCGATATTCGCAATAATTATGGAGATATAAAAATTGCGCGCCAAGCTGGTAAGGGAGAAGCGTTTGAGCCGCTGGAGCTTACAGTACGGTTCACTCTCTCTAGCAATAGTTGCGGAGCGCGGTGAGGGGAACGACAACGCGCCATTGCTATGCTTACACCATCGCTCTTATGTCTCGCTTATATACCGCTCCTAGGCTCGCGTCGACAGGTACTCCCATGAGCTTTGATAAGGTTGATCTGGGACATTCTATATAAGTAGAACTCTGTGTATGGTGTGTGTGCACTATCTTGTCCAGTATAATTCCCCCACCCAACGCGCTCTCGCGGTCGAATCCAACCTACTTTGTTAACTTATTAACTTTACTTTTTCTCAATTCTTCATTTTATTTTATTATTTTTTCACAAGGTATTTGTGGTGATAATAATAATTTTTAATTATTTTTTTATTAAAAGGGGACATTAAAACAATAACCCTTTTTTCTTTCATGATCATTTAATAATCATTTTTTCAAAGTTTTTCTCTTTTTATCTCCTTTTTATATATTATTTTTATATATTTATTTTATATATTATTATGTGTTTATATTATTACATTTTACTACACTTTCTTAATGTATTGAGTGTCCAACAGATGAGTTTTAAGATTTTCGCCAAAATAAAGATTGTAATGTATTTTATATTTCAAGTATTTTACATATTTTGCGATATATTTAATTTATTTTTAAATATTTTCTAACTTACTGTGAATATATAAAGTGTCTAGTTGACAGAATTAGTTGAAAAAAATGCTTGTACCGGTCTGAATCTGATCAATCTTGTTTATTAGGGAAAGCATTAGGGCATTGTTTAAAAAAGCATCATCCATTAAATAATCAATGATCAAAAATATCGATTTTTTTCTAAAAACTATCGAAAATAATTGATTAATTTCTACATTTTTGACGAACAGATATTTAATCAAGAGTATTTTCTGTTCCTGCACTGGCTGCACTAACTTGCACCAGTACTCTTTTCTCTCTTTCTTATCAAATCTCAAGAAAGAGATGAAAAGAGAACTAATACAAGGTAGTATAGCTAACGCACAAATAGAAAACAAATTACTTCACATTATCTCTGTAACTTCACATTATCATATAGTATTTCTGTAATTTAAGTATTCAAAATTATTAAGTGCTAGTAATAAAATTATGAAATACAGTAATTTTTTTTACTGACCAGCCAATTTTCTGTAAAGAATCACAAGTTTCCAATGTTTAAGGTCACGATTATTAAATATTTTTACAGGAAAATATTACTAATTGATCAGTAATAAATTACTGTTACATATACACAGTATTTTTATTACTATTAGCTAATAATTTTAAGTACTTAAATCGCAGGGTTGCTAGTATTTCAGAATAATTCAATAATATTCCATATCATTTATTATTAGCTAGCAGCAGTGATTAATATTGAAATTTGTAAATATACGATATTTCTTATATATCCCATTTATCTGTACATTTTATCTGAGGACGTTTCTGTTCGATTATTGAAGTGAAGCAATGATGACCGCGGCGAAGAAAAGGATAGATGATTCGGATAAGGATCGAAATTATGGAAGAACACATATATGAAATGAAAAGGTGTAATGATACAATGAATGAAAAAGCAAGTTTTTTTTTATTTAACCCGGGAGTAGTAACCTTATTTTCTTTTTACGTAAACGATCACCTGAGATCCCGATCTCTGCCAAGAGATGCTAACTTCCATGGGCTGTATTTCCATGTGGTGTATCCTGGGTAGTGCTAAAGCAACTCGCAACTTTTATTTGATTTCAATTATGTTGTAAAACTCAGAAAGACCGCTTTTTCTTTCAATTTTGACAAAAAAATACGAAAGCAAAGCAATTCGAAATTTTAACATAAAATAACTCCAAAAAACAACGCATATCCAAACTTATATTCATACCAATTATTTTTCTTGTTTTTAAGTCTCCAATTATCTTCCGAGCAATTGATCTCCATTTTTGAAACACACTGTGTAAATATAAAACAAAAAAAATATTTTCCAATGAAAAGAATTTAACATATTCATTTCACTTACAATAAATGTTAATAACTGTATATGTTAGTTATATACAATAAATATTAATATTTAATAATTGCACCTCTATCTATTTTTCTGGATATTTCTATCAGTTAGTATCAGATGTAATGTAAATATCGCCTACTGGTGCTTATTGGGTATGAATATGTATAACCTCATTCAAACTTATTAATATCTTGTATTCATAATGCGAACTCTTATCATGCTTGACTAATTTTGTAAATGTAATGTAAATGACTAGCTGGGATCGTTTCATATTCCAACGAGTCTTCACATGCTTATGCTATGAATAAGACGGGTCACCAGCCAGTTTTTGTTGCACAGGTTAGATCTTTAATGTCCAAATGAAAGATAAATAGGTATGAGTTCCCGATCAATAAATAAAACCCACTGCGAAACATGATCTTTATTTTCTTACCGCTGGGATCTGAAATTATCGCAGATAACTATTCCCGAGTTAAACAAAATTATCTAACATTAGTTTGTTTAATCTTGTTTATTTCAGCATAATTTTATTGCAAATAGTATTCTATAATCACAATAATTTATTCCTGCAGCATTTATCATAACCAATGATTAAGCACGTGTCAAATAATTATTGAAATATTGCCAAATCACTACGAATTTCTTAGTAACTCTCAGTATTCAATTTATGTAATTTATTTTCAAGTCGACTTAAAAATCTAAAGTTAATTTTTTTTCTCTTCATAGTTAATAATTGTCTTTGAACACAATTTATTTGATGTTTTGCTATACGATTTTATGATTCATCGTATTATAATCAATTTGATGTAATAAGTTATCGACCCTTATTTCCCTTTGTTTGCTTAAATATGGTATTACAATATTTTTTAAACGATACAAGGATACATTATAAGCATGAATATATTAAGTTTGTCAGAGCTTGTCATCATCATCAGTGTCTATTTAATTCTCAAATTTAAGCAGCCGCCCAGATATCAAGCATATATAATTTAAACGTTAGATTTTGGTTTTTTATAGACCACTATTGATAACACTAACTGATGTCTTCAGGACGCAAAAATGGCAGGCAATATTACGAAAAGTTGAAATCACCAAAGGTACCACATTTCGACATATTTTTCAGGTGTTATACACAAAGAAAAACGATGCTATAACTCATGGACTTACCAAAGTATGGTAACTTTTGTGGCGTAAACCTTTTGCTATATTATACCGTCATTTTTATGACGGTATAAGAAGGTCTAGAAAATATTATTGATAACTGATCATCAGTAGTGGTCAGTATGAAATCAATATTAAACATCAAGCTGATGTGTGCTTGTTACTCAAAATTGAAAAAATAACAATGTTCTATATTAAAAAATTGTAACCTTAACATCTTTAAAAAATATAAAACTTACAGAAAATTATTTTCAATTATTTTATGTACCTAGTTTAACAAAACATTTTTTTCATTATATTTATTTATTTATTTTTCTCCGACTCTATTTTGTTATATCAAAATTGAAGCAGTTATTTAATATGCTAAGAAATTTTCAAATTGTGCGCTGCAGAAGATGGAGAAGGAGGGGGGGGGGGGTTAAGTATATTGCGAATATAATACAAATATATTTTGAATATGAGGGAAAACTTATTTTTTGAATAGAGGTTTATTACTCGATAATCAATTAATAGCTAGGCTAGATCCATAAGTAACAAGGTAACAGTTATTATTTTAAATGCACTAAGAATGTTTATATTTCACAGTGCTGTGCAAACTAAGAAAAATCGATAACTATAATAATAATAATAATAACTATTATAATAATAAGGAAAAGGACAGAAGTATTCCTCTCCGATTTTGATGGTCTTTGGATATGTTTCAACAAAAAATATTAGCATGTTTTTATATATTTATCTTGATGTTTAAAGGGAAGCAATTCCTCGAAAGTAAGAGAAAATTTCATTTCCAATACCATGAAACGAAATGTATGAAAAAATAGTTTGTGCAAAAATTGTATAGTATTTTATATTCTTTACAATTAAGTATTTAGATTTTTCGATGATACTTTTCAATTTATCCCCATGTCTCCCTAATATTTTCAGAAATTTTATAATTTTTATTAGAAATAAAATTAAAGAAAATTTTATATTGTATCCATATGTAACATGTTGATTTTCGAAGTCATATATTTGACAAATGTAATGTAAGTACCGCTACGTACCTTGTACTACAGATATGCGCTACTTTTAGCCCAGCTCTTATACGGAATCTGTGTGATTGAAACTTATTCCGCATCATATCCCAATATTTCAATTTTGTGTATATGTGTGGACACGCGTGCGCTCGCGTGTATATAGAGAGAAGGATGTGCGTGTATGCATGCATGCGCCGTGAGAGTGCGTGCTCTAAGTATATTATTATATGAATATGATATTTTTTTTTAACACATATATTATAATTGCGATGGATTACAATTTGTGCAACACTTGTATTGATAAAATTTGGCTCACTAACATCTTTGAATGCACAATGTGTTAAATATTTTTGCAACGTTTTGTTACGATTTTTTTTTTTAAAGAAACTTTAGCACTATTTGATGATAAAAGATACATATTTGAGATTTATATGTGAAAATAAATATTTGAAAGAAAGAAATAATAGTTGTGGTACACGTAGAGCATAGTATATCTTAAAATACGATCTACCTTTTGTGCTTTCTTTTCCTTTCTCTTTACCGCGCATTGGTACTCGGGCACAACGCATTCCGGCCTCATGCCGACCGTCAGGCACTTCTTCAGCCTACATTCCTGGCATTTGCGACGCATGTACATGTCGATTTCGCAGTTGTTACCATACTTGCACTGGTATACGGCGTTTCTTGTTATGCTACGTCTGAAGAAGCCTTTGCAGCCCTCGCAAGTGAGGGCGTTGTAATGATAACCGGATGCACGATCGCCGCACACGAGACACAGTTCTTCTTGTTGACGCGGTGTAGGTCCTTTTTTTTTCTTCGCGTCGCATCCTTCACTATTGCTACTTCCACCACCACCACCGGCGTTACCATTACCACCGCTGCCGCTGCTGCCATTGCCGCCACCGTTGCTGCTGCCATTGTTGTTGCTATTGCAGTTACCGTTGCCGTTGCCGCCGCCGTTCCCGCCACCTCCGGAATTACTCCCATAGCCATTTAACGAACTCGGCTGAGACAATTCGTCCCTACCTAAAATCAAAATACAAATTTATTTATCGGAATGCGATAAGTAAATTAAATGTAGAATTCTAACATTTGTAATATCTTAACATTTTAAATATGCTAATATATCTTGAATATACGAGAAGTGTTTCATTTTAATCGTTCCAGGCTAATATCTCAGGAGGAAATCATCCTAGCGAAAAATGTTTAATACAAAGGTTGTATGGTTTATGCATATCGGATGATGATCTTGGTCTTATTGGAGGTGGTGTTTAAAAATCATTTCAAGGTCAACTTTATTTTTTTGGATAGAATCATATAGTTTTTTTTTTAACACACGTTGATTCCACTGCTCACTATACGAGTTACTTTTTATTCTGATATTTTTTAATACGAGATATGAAATATCTCATAAAATATTCACCCTTTGATGTTAAACATTACCTTAATATTTTTTTATATAATAATATGAGAGAAATCGATTATTGATATTAATCATTGCACATTGGTGCACCAATGCATTTATAAAAGGCAATGAATTTTTTTAAAGGTTTCTCTATGTTTACTTACAGCGATCGATTCCACTTGCCATTTTACATATAAAAATATTATGATAATATCGAAAAAGGAATACTTTATGAGATATTTCATATCTTGTACTAAAAAATATCAGAATAAAAGATAAAATAAGTCGAAAAGTACTCGTATTTAGATGACCTTGCCCTAATACTTTTATATGTATAATAAATAAAAGAATCGATTTGTGTTAAAAAATTACACAATTCTAATTAAAAAAATAAAGTTGACCTTGAAATAACTTTGAACAACGTCACCTCTGAAAACAACAAGGTCATTATCCGATATCCTTTTAAACCATATAATTATATTATATTAAACATATTTGGCTAGGATGATTTCCTTCTGAGATATTAGCATGGGGCAATTAAAATGAAACATTCTGTATAAATAAGAAACAAATATTATATAAACAATTCTCAAATTGATTTATTAAGAGAAATCGTAAGGAAAACGAGAAAATAATTCAATATTTAATTTTTTATTATATGGGCATGTCGATCTCGCTCTTCTTTCTTTGAATACACTAATAAGATGACCGTGATATGATCGATTAGAAAATTGAATTTAATATATTAGGTGTACAAATTAATTCAATACCTTTATCTTTAATCAATCATAACTTCGTTTTAAATTTAAATATCTCCTTGCCATTTAATGGATTTTGAAGCACCAATTTTGAGATTTAAAACGTGCTATATAGCTTAGCGAAACTGACAACATAACCTCTCAAAACCGTATCGAATACGTTGGACATCGACAAGCAGCATATTAGACATTGCATTCTTTTTACTTTCTAATTAAAAAAAAAATGCTGCCGAGGCTGAAAATATGATTTACTCAGCTTTGGGGGAACACGCTGTTTGTAGGTAGCCATCATATTCGATACTGTTTTGAGAGGTTATGCTGTCAGTTTCGCTATATAAAGCATTTTAGACCTAAAGATTGGCGCTTCAAAACTCACTATATATATATATATATATATATATATATAACAGAAAGATATTTGAATTTAAAGCGAAGTTTTAATCAATTAAAGATAAAAGCACCGAATTCATTTGTTTATCGAACATTCGGGCGTCTCAATACCACACCCTGTATAACTTGTATAATACAAATTATCCATTTCCCTATAGTTATAGGTATGATTGCGCACTGAAAGAAGGATTTGGTAATATATACTAAAATTTGTTGAATATTTGTCGACCAAATATTTTAGTTAGTGCAACCAAATAATTTAGTTCCGCATATTGTTTACACAGTAATATAATTCTGTATATTGTATATTTAACATATGGAACTAAATTGTTTGGTTGCAATAATCAAATAGTTGATCGGCAAATATTCCCCAAATCTTAGTGTTTATCACCAAATCCTTTTCTCAGTACGATGATTACAAATTGTCCACCAAATATAAATTAATTCATAAAAATGTGTCATAAAAGTTCAAAAAGCCTCCTTTTGCGTGCGTGAGAAGTGGGATCACCGCTTAGCCGACTGAAGTGCAATGAAAGACAACAGGGCTTTGAGCGCTCTTATACAGGCGCCATGAAAGCACTCGCTCGCGAGCGGATCGTTCGGCCGATGCGCCGTCCCGCGGCGTACGCCGCGAGTCACGACTGCGTAGATCCACGCGCGAGACTGTCCCGCGCTCGCGGCAAACCAACTGCGCGACAACCCGGCGCTCGGGGAGCTTTTCGCTGCGGCGAGCCTCACGAGGCCCGCAACACGTGGGATGTCACAAAATTAGACCGACAAACTTCAGGATAACTTAACATAAATAAAGGACATCAAAACAAGTAATTTTTGTCAATAAACCCGTATTCGCAAATGAGCCGTTTTGATATTAAAGTGAATTATTTACAATTGTTCAAAGTATCGGCCATTTACATCTAGCCTCCATATAACATAAAATGCATATCGGTTATTTCATCAAAAAGAAAAATTTCCATTTTGAAAACACATTTCGGATAAATAATAAAGAAATGTTATGATATTGAGCTCGCAAATCAATAATAAACAATATTAATTCTACCTGTTTAAAAATCCCCCATAATCTTCAGTTTGATAAAGCAATTTTTATTCATGTTTTTTTATCAAGAAATAGCAACAAAAACTGGGATGAAAAAAAAATTGCTGATATCTGTTGAAGTAAATTGCCAACACTTCGAACAATTATTGTAAATAATTCACCATAGTGCCAGAATGGTTCATTTGCGAATTTGAATATATTGACAAAAATTATTTATTTTGATGTTCTTTGTAAGTACCTGAAGTTTGTTGATCTGATTTTGGGACAACCTGTATAGGAGCATGGGTTAATACTGGTCAGCAGGTAATATCGATCATCTCTATATTTGGACTGTGGTCGGTAGGAATTGAATCCTGTAAGCTTCTGTCCTCTTTGAAAGACCAAAGGAATTATCAGTCAAGAAACTACTATTTTACTAGTGTCTACGGTTCAGCTGTTACGAAAAGTTTCGTGGTTTTTCTAATCTAAGGATCACTGGTAAACAACTGTCGTAAATCAGTATATTTTTTCATGTTAAATTATTATGCTATTTTATACAATATGGCTCAACCAGTATAATGTTATTTGAAATTGACCATGGTCCATTTGTCTTGCTCTATCCTAAAGCATATATGGCATTCACATTTTCCTGAAAACCTCAACACCCTATATTTCAGAAACTAAGCCGTTTAGGACACATGTTTATATGAACTTTTTTTTTATTACTTTTTATTTGCAATAAACCAAAGAATTGTCCCCTTAAATATGACTAGATATTTAAGAAACACCTTGTATATATACAGGGCGAACCATGCAACGTGATCAGTTTAGTTTATTCTGCTGTTAATGGGCCGCTTGAAAATTTTTTTGTCTTGTATAACATGATTCAAGATAAACTTTAGGATAATCTTAAAGGTGTATATATATATATCGGTCTTGGACAGAAAAATCTTGCAAATCTTTGGGATTCTTGTCTCTTAAAGATAGAAGGATTCTATGCATATAGAAAATGTTATAATTTTGTTTTTTAAAATATTGAGAGGATCAATTAATTGTCTTTCATTGCTTTGACTGGTTCAATGTTCCCACTCGGGTTCTAAGAAATTATCATCTCTTTTGTAATTAAATTACATCGCATTCTTTATAGCAAATATAAACCCTTAAATAGATTCGCATTGCATGCGAATGATTTAAGTAAATTTTTATATATATAAATT